>NW_013671704.1:39883-50584 GCF_000517525.1 Limulus polyphemus
CTCGTTCTTCTTGTTTCTTTCTTTTCCTCCAACACTGCTGTAATTTCTCTTCTCGTTCTTCTTGTTTCTTTTCTTTTTCCTCCAACAACTGCTGTAATTTCTCTTGTTTATTCTGCTGTTCGAGCTGCCACTGTTGCAGGTTTTCTTGCAACTGCTGTTGTCTCTCTTCTTGTTTCTTTTCTTGTTCATTTTCTCGTTCTTCTTGTTTCTTTTGCTGCTCCTGTATTGCTGCCATCAAGTCTGCTAAGCTGTAGTTTGATTTGCCGCTTCTCGTCTCCATTTTTTTTGTTCCACTCTCTGACACCAATTTGTTACGTCTCCGTTTGTTAATTAACTTTCCGTAACTTCGTTCCGACGAAACTTTAGCGACACAAGTCCTTACTTAATAAAACTGGTTTATTCTTTCCGAATACAACTTTACGATACACTTATTTTCAATATTCGCGCTAAAACAAACACTATAACGAACGAACGTTAACTTCAACAATACCCTGTGACTGCAGTTCAATTACACACTGTCTACACACATTACCTATACACACACTGTTCTCCGTCACGTTGTCACCCTCTTTTATATACCAGACTACCCTATATCTAGTAAATACTAGAGCATTCGCCAAGGTACAGGATAGTTCTAGAAAATAGAGGGCGTGAGAATATTCACGTGATCTCGATGACGCAACAATATATTGATTTAACTTGCCTTGTAGAAATGTGAGGCTGGTGAGATATGAATAAAATGTAGATTTCTTTCACGCAACAAAAACATTTTTCATCATTTTTCAAACTTGTAATTATCTTTAATCCACTTACAGAAATAGTAACAAACTGAAATATCTTATTTCAAATGTGCGTACACCTTTTAGTTATAGAATTAAGGCTTAGTGGATTTCAACAAAATGCCTTTTTTCTATATATAATAGAAGTATTATCAGATGTTACTCTTCTTCAAAAAGAATAATATTGGAGAAGATTTGTGTAAAACTGTTATAGTAAATAATAATTCTCTTAATATAGATTACTTCATGCAATTATATTAAGCTTGTTTTGGTGTGAAGCGTGTGACAAGATTATCTGTGGTTGCAAGCACAAAGATGAGGAAGTAAGTATTACTTATTACGCCAGGGTTTAATTGTAGTCTTGTCTTACATTTTATTTTGCATATACAAATTCCTTTATGTTTCTATTTCGTTCGGAGAACCCACCACTCAAAACTGACTTCAAACATTGAATGGTAGTTTTAGATACGGAGCGTTGTGGGCTTTAACAACCATGATTTTTTAATTTTATTTTATATCTGAGAGACGATGCTCCCCTACTGTCGGACGAGTCCTCTTTTCGCATATACACTTATTTAACTCGGTACATTGTGGTTTTATGCCCTGTTTTATTTGTCTTTTATATGCGATGCCATTTGTTTTTTACCTAATTGCCTTAAAACTTTGAATATAACTTTACAGTTATTAGACAACTAGTAATCGACTAGCTACATAAATTATATTAGCATATAATTTTTCCAGTGATGTAACTTAATTTGCAGTCTTCATGATGTTGATTGACAACAAACACTATGACAAAATTATTGAAAATGAATCATATTAAGTAGTTATTTATTGATGTTTTTCTTAAGATTGCTTACAATAGCAGTAACTTATGACGTCACCTGACTTAGCAATATGAAATCAGTAGCTAATACGGTTGGATTACTTGGTGTTCTTTATGGTTTGGGCACCGGAAAACAGCTTCATTTCCAGAGTGTAAAGGGGATTCCTATATGAATAAAATGATAAATATACTCGCAGAGTTAATTTGTTAAATAAGCAATAGAAGCTGTGTTTAGGAAAAGTGGGACATTGTATATTATATGCAAGTGATTGCCTTATATGGCAAACCATGTCAGATGGGCGTTGGTGTCGGATGTATGTAAAGATGATGAAGCCAGAGTCGAATTTCCTGTCACTTTATCATTTGTATATAGCCGCCTCCAAGATTCACGAATATTTTTTTTAAGCTCAGGTAAACTGTTGAGTAAATCGTGGATAATAAAAGAGAAACAATCATTATTTTTTATCTTTTATACGAGCCTATATCTGGTACAGCTCGTAAATATTTATCATATAAACGCTATAGTGACGTCACATTACACGCCATTTTGCAGGTTTGAGGGTGTGCCGTCAAAACACATGGTAAGTATACATTCAAAATTTGTGGCTATGTATTAAGGTTCTTTATCGGGTATCATTGAACTTTGAAGTAAGTAGTACAATGACTACTAAAATAGACGTAGTAATAATAGTTTATATTAAAATTATATATCAAAGTATTAGTTAGGTATATGTACTATCTTCAATTTTAATACTAGTAGTAGTAGTAGTGACAGAACTTGCCTATTTAAAGGATTTTGCAATCAGCTGCAACTGAAACCGGAGGGATTGAAACTGAAACAATGTTTTGAGTTATACTGTTGTTAGTGTTACATCACTAACGTTGGTAGTTTTGAGTTTACATTACGAGTACGAAGTAACAAGTGTAATTTCATATAGTGTAACTGTAAGTACAAAGTCTAGCTGTACATTTTACCGAATCTGATATGTATAACACTAAAGTTGTTTATAATTATGACTATTACTATGAGCATAACTTTGTAATCACATTTATCACTAAATACTAAAGTAAATACTGAGTGAACTTTGCACTGTATTTAGTAACAATAACAGTAACATATGAACTTAGATGTTGTTTAATTTTAAGTAATGTAGTCGTACGTAGTGGCGGTTATCGTAGATTTAGAAAACTACTAGTTTGAGTTTATATCAGTATCATCGTTATAACTTGTATGATAAATAATTAACGAAGTTATCAGTAGTCACAGTAGTATAATGAGTCAGTCTTAGTAAGGTATCAGTATGAATCGACTACCACTAGTAGTAGTCTACTAATTGTGTCAGTGCTAACTTGTTTCAAGTGTAAATGTTATACGTACTGTAGAATGAGTATATAAATATAATAATTAATAGAGATAAACTCACTTGAAGTACTAACTTCGTAATTAGTACTACTTTACTAGAAGTAGTAGTACAAGTACTATCAAGAGAACCGTGTAGGAAATTACGCGCAGTGGTTGTTGAAAAAGATAAAAAGAAGTATGTTTTAGGTCAAGCCACTAAGGAGTTAAATTTTCGTTGTATAACTCCTTAGTGGTTGGACCTATAACATGTTTCGTTTTACTATCTAACAATATTGTAACAGTTAACCCTATCCAGTTCCGTGGAAGTTTGTATTATTATTATTATTATAGAACTGTCACAGTATCAGGCGGTTTCAGTTAAAAACATAATACGACCACTAGGCACTTCTGCAAGTTCCAGTAAAGTTCTGCTTTAAATTTAAGTTGTTCCAAAAAATGTTTTTATTTTGTATATTAAACATAGGCTTAGTAGTTACATGTTTTTTACTTATGTTTTGTGGTAGACAAAACTTGTATTTAGGTAAATATAGTTATTGATACACATTATTAAAATAAGTAAAAATAAATTATTGTGTGTTTGAAAAGTTCTAGTGCTTTTTCCTAAGCAATATTTATAAAATTAAAATCTTAACTGATAATTTTAATGGAGAAAATGATGTGGAATGAATTGACTAAAGATTAAGTTTTACAGTTTAACTGTGTCTGGGGTAGTTCACAAAATAGTATTATAACATTGGCTTTAGACTTAGAGGAGTTAGTCCAGTCTTAGTTTAAAGCCTGATACAGGAGCTACTTTAATCTGTGATATGCTATAGACCAAAAATTCCCGTGTTCAAGTCCTATACCATTCTTCACTTCATATACAGTATAATCTACCAGTGCAATTTAATAAATATAACATACCTGTATTAAAAACTTAAAGAAACCCAAGATCATCTTGGAAAAGAAAGGCGTAATTACTTGTTGTTACCATGTGCATAACTTGTGGTAATAAGAGTTATAAGAACACATGTGTTGGATTACTTCTAAAACAGAATAGCGGTAAAACAGCAAACTAATCTTGGCATCAACAGGAAAAAGACTTCATTAGTAAACAATATTAATAAGTTCTGATCAGAGTAAGCTAAATACTTAGAACAAAACTAAAAATCAACCTGACCATCAGTATAGATAATTAAATATAATTTTGTTTCATTTCTACTTATTAAAATTAGACTACATTGTTTCATCAAGTGGGTACCCTCATTGTTAACAATATCTTTAGCTGTAAACCCAATAATATCTTGTAATGTTCAGCTAGTTTAGGAGATTTAGGTTAGTCCTGAATTATAAGCTATCACTGCAAAACAACTTTATAATAAAAGTATAATAATAAACAGCAAATGAAAATATATACATTTAATATAACAACTAACTAGTGTAATGAATATTATTAATGAAACCAAAACTATACAAAATATCATATTTTACTTAGGGAACACAGAAACGTAATTTCTCGTCTTGAACCATGGCTGTTGCCGTATTTCTGGAATAGTGCTCCGACACTGCACTTTAACAAAGAAAACTCATTATAGCACCTCAACTGTATAATGTTAAAGGCTATTCTAACTGGAACAATTAATCTGTGTCGAGTTAGTAGCATTAAATTGTCCATGACACAAATAAAAACCAGTGTTTTTGAAAAAAATAATAAATAAAATAGTAACAGACATGGCTATTATAATATGACAATGTCAGATGTAATGAGAATAAAACAATTTGCTAAACTTAATATGTGGTTTGTCTAAAAAACTTTTATCACCAGTCTGACTTAACTATTTTCTGTCTCAAACACTGCAGGGAGTAACGATTAGGGTTCAAGATTTTATAAAATCCATAAAGGATATACGAAAGTTCTACAAATGTACGTAGAAATACAAGACTTAATATGGTGAAGAAAGTAAATATAAAAGATAATCTAGTCATAAAGAGCAGTATTCAATAACATACTACATGGAACCCACTATGTTACTCATGTTTTTGAAGAAACCAAAGGTAGAGTAAAAATTAATATGCATGTTGTACGACATATTACTGGTATGCAGTGTAATTAACAAAAAGTAACAGTTGCTGATATCTTGGATATTTTATGAATAGTTGTACATCTGTGTACGACTCGACTGTGCACACCTATTAGCAGTGTTACTACAGTAGCAAAGCTATAGGAAATGTGAAAAATTATAGCACATAATTTCTAAAGTGACAGGTGAATTAATTTACAAATAAATTACTATTACTGAGAAACCATAACTTAATTTTTAAAAAGTGTGAAGAATGTAAATAAAGCTTAATTTTAAGAATACGTAATAGTTTAAGAGGCTATTAGTAAGGTTTTAAACTGATATTCTTTATACTTTTAATGTCTGTTGGACCGATCCTGTGCTGAAGAAAGAATATTGACTATAATTCCAAATTTACTATGCGTATCTGCATAAAATCTTGCAAGCTTTTAGTACAATTTAAAAATCTGTTCTATACAAAAAGTTAGATGAGTTATAAAGATAATTGTACTCAAGATATGTCTGTGAATTGATGATGTGAGTCTAACTTGGACTGTGACAAGTCTGAGTGCAAGGTGATGTTCATATGAAGAATATATTGTCTTATACTTTGTACAGTTTGTATATTGCACTTGCATAACATACTATTTATAGTAGCCTTCTAAATGCATATTACAGTTTTTTATACTCTTGTATATTGTATTTAGTATTTACTTTCCTCAATCACTAAATCACCAAGGTGATTAAATAAATGAATGATAACTCTGACATCATATGCATTATATCATGTTGAATGGCACTCTGTAAAAGGTCTTGGCTTGTATTTGTGCACTTTGGGTTAAATACTAATGACATTCTCACCTTGCTGACAGCTGTTAATACGAGTAAACTACACATTTTCTTTTTACATGAACATTTTAAACTTGAAGGTTTGTTGGTCTTGAATGTATATAATTTAATATATAACTATTATTGTCAAACAGAGAAATGTTTTAGCCTAACTTATGTACAACAAGGAGCAATTTGGTCCTACAGGGGCAAAATGTAAAAATTTAAAAATATCCATAACTTTCAGGAAAATTTGATTCCCCCTTTGAAATTCCTGCAAAATATTTGCATTCACTACTGACAAGGGCAACTTATTTCATATGTCAGTCATCCCGTTAGAAAAATAAAACTTTTAACTGGAGCCTAGACTGTTTCTTCCATATCTCTCTCCTATCACCTTCAGACTATAGGATAAAGAAATTGGAAGCCTTTATCTTACTGATTCCCAAATAATTTTCTAGACTTCAGTAGGATCACGTCGTATCCTTTTCTTAAGAGAAACTAAGTTAGATCTTAATATATCTGTGTAAGATTTTCCAGCCCTGTAATCATCATAGTAGCCTTTCTCTAATCCCTTCCATTAAGTATTCTTTCTTGGATAAGGAGACCAAAATTATATACAGTATTCCAAGTGAGGCCTAACTAGTGATTTGTATAGAGAGAAAACTACTTCTTTTGACTTGTGGTAGAAAGCAAACAAGGTGAAACACTTATGAAATGAAAATTGTTTTCAAATTTGAAAACAAAATTTTGGGCAGTATCCTTTCATCGGGTTTCCAGTGAAAACAAAATGGCTTTTAGAAGAGATAAGGTAAAATATCCAGTTAAAATGATGAATAAAAAAAAATACAGTGTGGCTCAAAGACATATTCTCATGCTAAAATACAACAAAGAAAGATATGGTAAGCAACATAATATTAATTAGTTGAGTAATGTTAGATTTTCTATGGTGTATTGAGCCTGTTTTACTTCACCATACACATAGTAACTTAAATTAATTTAGGTATGTGAATAATGTACAGCTCAAAGAATGCATTAGGCCTCTACATCACAGATTCTCTTTTCAAAAAAGAAAAGAGATCTTTAACACACACATATATATACTGTGTTAGATTTTATTCTTTCTTTGCATACTCGGTTCTTGTACTAACTTTACTACGAGCAAAAAAGTATTGGTTTTATGGCTTAAGTGATTTATCTACCTTTGTGTCAATACCTTTTTTTTTTAATCACACTATTGAGTTGGTTCTCATTTATGTTAAGTTTGTGATCTAAGTTATGATAACCCAGATGCATTACCTTGCACTTTTACTTGCCAGTAGCAATACTTCTGAATTCTCCTGTAGCTCGGAATATGAAATCTGATTAGGCATATATATAGTAGCTGTTAACAATTATGTAGAACAATGTACACAGTAGAGATGTCTTTATTATATGTAGGAATGTTTAACATTTTCATCTCCCACAAAAAATGCCAGAAAATTGCTACTGTGTAAATGCATTTGACTGAATGTGCATGGGGTTGGTACATTGGAGAAGTAATGTTGACTATAATTCTGAATTTAATGTACCTTCATGAAATGTGGCCAATTTTTTAGTTAACAGTAAAAGTTTGTTGTACACAAAAAATTGGTTGTTACTAAAGTTTTTGTACCAAAGAGATGTTTTTAAAATTCTGAAGTCAGACGTACAAGATGATGTTCATATGAACAATAAAGATATTTTTGTCTATCATACACTTTGCAAGTTATATTTTCATAACCTCTTCGACCTCCTAAGTACATATTTACGGCTTTTTATGATTTTGTGTATTGTATATGGTATTTTCTCTGTTACAAACTGATGTGAAATCAGTAGTATAGGGTAACATGAAATACTTACAACTCTAAAATCAAATGCATAATACCATATTGAATGACACTGTACAAGGTTGGAACATGTACACTTTGACCCCTCCCCATCCATGCACATAGGATTAAAGTTGTGTGAATATAGGTAGTTACATTTTAAATTTATTATTATTTGGTTTTTAAATTTATATATATATTAATTGTAAAAGGCAGGCCATACAACTATGTACGTTATCTTTCAAATTGCTAAATTAGTTTTATATTGTATGCTACTGGTACAGTTCTCATGTATCATCATGTTGAGTAAATTTATTTTACAATAATCAGTATTAAGAACATACCAAAGAGATTTGGTAAAATAGTTTTCTATGTGAGATACATAGGAAAGCCGGCAGTAATTAGTGGGACTAATTGAAAATTGCAATATTAATTGAATTTCTATCAGTATGTTTTTTGTGACTCCTACGTTATTAGGAACCCTAGCCAACAGGTTGGGTATACAAGTAGTTTATAAGTGTGTTTAAAAGCAAATGAGGTCCATGTGATTTCCACTGGTTATTCTGCAGTTAAAAAAAAACAGAAAAACTGCTGAATACAGTGTGGTTGAATGAACTTCAAACTTCTTATAAGACCATATAAGGAAAATCTGGTTTCTCATCAGCACCTGTATATAGAACTTAGTGCCGACTCAGATTTTATAACTTTTAAAATTCCTACATCTATTTTCAAGTGCTTAATTGAAGTGTCACCTTTACAAAGATATGATTACAATAGTTTTCATTGGGTGTTGCTTAGTGGCAGAGTTATCATTGCAAATACAGCCATATCTGTATACATTTTAGTGTTTGATCAACATGAGAAAAATATAAACAAAAATAGGGCTTTATTTTTTTAAGTTTTTGAAAATATCTGATGGAAAAAACCAAGATTTTTTTTATTTAATCTAATATGGATTTATGTTAATTAATCATTGATATTTAGTTAATAGTTACCTGTGTTTATGAACATTAATAAATGAGAAAACCTAGAATTCCACCTTACAAATGTACATGTATATAGGAATGCTCACCAGAAACTGTTATACATACTGAATACACTATAGTTTTAACTGCAGGAGTGAATGGAAAAAGCTTTGGTATGGATAAGTCACAAAATTTCGTGGCAACAATAAGTTATTTTTTCTCCTCATATTTCCCCAAAGTGAAGGATTAAACATTTTGTTGATAGAATTCACAGAAAATTGGATTTGTGCTAACAAATGGAATTTTGGGGGGTGCACCCTGAATCCCCCCTCATTGCATCCCTGTTTTTAACCAAACCATAATTTTTTAGCTTCATACTAGTACTAAGACAGTAATAATATAAGAATCTTTATGCATAATGTGAGGATCGTATTGATAGAAAGTAATATTTGTATTGTGAATTTACAATTTTAGGCCTACTGATTTAAGTATGAATTTTATGTAAGAGATTTAGTAATTACACTTTCGACATCATTACAGATGTTTGGGAAAGTCGTTTGAGTTCTATGTATTAGTGTGTTACAGTTCAGTTTGCCAAGAAGGTAGTATTATGAAAATATTTGAACCATCGCGGTGTTTTTCCGTAACATTGTGTTGTTTTTTGATGTATATTAAGTAATTGTAAATCATGCCAATCTGCACCACGCACTAAACTAACGAGGATCGGCAACTACGTTGTAGTCGCGCATGCGTAACAACAATTCGCACGCTTAGTGATAAATGTTCATATTATGAAAAACCGTCTAAATTGATTCCACAGCTTCGTGCATGATTTCGCAATACATGTAGTTGAGAACCTAAACGAAACAAAAATAAACTAAACTAATGGAATGTGGTTTTCGTAATAAGATGACACATTAGCATATAGTCATTTAAAACTGCAAATACAGTATGGGAAAATACAAGAAACAGAACATTTGTCATTATTAGTTTTTAACCGAGTTAAAGAAATGTGTTTTGAGTGCACTTTTGAAATGAACATGAATATATAATGTGGACATTCAATCTGCCATGTATTTTAGTTATCAGTCCCCGGATGGTTCAGCAGTAAGCTTGAGATCTCATAACATTAAAGTTCAGGGTTCCAACCCTGTGGCACGTTCAACTCAAATAGCCCATTTTGCAGCTTTGTTTATATAATGAACATAAATTCTAAAAATAATCGTTTTTTTATGTTTTTTTCTAGCTGTAAATTAGTTTCTACTACATGCGTGCACTTTCATTAGCATTCTTAAAGCCTTGTGGCAAAGAACGAATTTAAGATTCAAAATGTTGAAAAATTAAAATTAGTGTTAAATAGTGATATGCAAATGACTTAAGTCGTATTTCTTTATTTTCGGAGCATTCAAGTGTAATATCTTTGTAATTAAGATTTCTGTAATTCGTTACTCCCGTAGGTAGACGTAGTCTTTTTCTTAACAAGAAATTCAAAAATTATTCATCAAATTCGGGCCTGGCATGGTCTGGTGATTAGGACGTACTCAAATCACAATTTGCGATTCGCGGGATCGAAACGTGGCACCGAATGTGTTTTTTCGGCCGTGGGAGCGTTATAATGTGACGGTCAGACTTACCATTCGTTAGTAAAAGAGTATCCCAAGAGTTGACGGTGGGTGCTTTCACGCTTGTTGTCGGTAGTTCAAAATTAGGGACGGCGACAAATAGCCTTAATATCTTTTTTTTTCATACAACAAACCATGAAATTCGTGTCCATATTTTACAACTTGTTATCGATCTTAGTGTTTTTAGAAACAAGAAGGAATCTTCAAACCCGCGGCACTTGAAATTATTTTAGGTAAGATTAGGGTATATTAATCTATAACACCTTGGGCGTGATCAAATACATCGTTCGAAAGGTTTTAACCTCCTGAGTCCAAAACTGTAATTAGGTCTCTAATAATGGCTGGAGACGGCTTGAATGGGTAATGAAGAAAAACTTTAATATAAGTTTGACATTACAGCAAATGTACAACGTTTCGACAAGGTTTTGTCAT
>NW_013671704.1:51584-55742 GCF_000517525.1 Limulus polyphemus
GTAATTAGGTCTCTAATCGGTCAAGAGATGACGGAGCTATGAGCTCAAAGTTTGTACTTAAAAAACAAACTCAGAGCCGTTCTTTGGGCCGCTATGCCGCGGCTAAAAAAAAGTTCATGTTATTTTGGAATTGGACAGAATGTTTAAAATTTGTCCACTTTATGCAAAGGTTTGGTCCAGTTTGTAGACACTCGCCATTTTGGTCACCTTGGAATGTTTAGTTAACGAAGAACTGGAATATCAGAATTAATTTCTTCTACCGGTTTCGTGACTTCAAAGGTCGCTCTTCAGAAAATAGTTTTACTCATAATTTTTTCTTTTTCTCTGAAGTCACGAAACCGGTAGAGGAAATTAATAAAGGAGGGAAAAAAAGTCTGATATTCCAGTATATATATATATATATATACAACGTCAATTTATAAGTTGTAAATAATTTTAAACTGGTTTATATAAAGGGTTGTAGGAACAACCGCAATAAAATTATTCATAGGCACATATTGCTTAAGGTATCTTTTACACACATTTGGTACTCATGTGTGTATACAGTTGTAGAAGGCAGAGGTGAGAAATGTGAATGATCTTATCTTACCATTTCCGCTTTTTGTTTTTTGCAATGCTGTAGTTGTACTGGTATGACTTTATTAAGCCACATTTGTTACTTCCCTGTAACGTACTGCAGCTTTAAGTTTTCCTTCCGTAAGGGTGCTCAAAAAATTTTTTTTTTCAAAAAGTACTCGCCCTCATACGTGACTTTGAATTAATCTTTCAATTACATATTCTAATAAAACAGGAATAGAAACTTCTAAAAACATGCTAGTCTACAGACTTACAACGCAAAAATCCGGGGTTCCATTACCGGTAATGAACAGAGTGCAGATAGCTCATTATGTAGCTTTTTACTAAGAAAAACGGCATGTCTGCGGACTTACAACGCTAGAAACCGGATTTCGATACCCGTGGTGGGCAGAGCACAGATAGCCCATTGTGTAGCTTTGTGCATAAATTCAAACAAACAAAAAAAAATACTAAGAAAACAACAACAAAACAAATAATGGGTTTATTGTAGATTTTATGAAGTTGCAACGATTTCGATCAGCGAATAGTTTATTTTCAGTAGACATGTTGGTCGATTGACAAGATCTGTGAGAAAACATAGTTCTAGAAGATGTTGGTTAGCATTTGATAAATGTGTATTAGTATCGATCACGCTTATTGAGACAGTATGTGCTGTATACCTTGGGAGGCCAAGCATAGCTCTATTGCTAATTATACTTTTACACAAAGATCTAATAGTTTGTTACCTGAGCGATAATTTTGAAAACTTGTGAAAGATTAGTAAAGTCAGTTTAGGAGATGCTAATATACTCGGGAGACCTCTGTACTTACAGCACAAATGTTTTTAATTTTACGCCTCAGAAACGTTTGCTATCAGTACCAGCCGTTCAGAAGCATCTTCATAATTACAATGGTTCGTAGCAATGGGGCATGTGCCATGTTTGGTTTGTTAAGTGTCGCACGTTACAGTTTCGACTGTTGTTCCAGTTTGGTGAAACTGGTTCAACACGTGTAGATTTGGCTTACAAAAAGTTTTCTTGAATGATGCATATAACATGGAAAAGCATGGACGTGAAACGAAGCACCTCGGGCTCCCTAACGTCCTTAGTAGAAAAGTATTTCACAGAAAACGTGTTAATGAGTGCTCCGTTTTCTGAAAAACACGTGTTTCTCAAGCCTAACTTTTCCACAAAGTGGAAAAAAAGGTCCCTTTTTATGCACCTGATTTAATATAGCAGTTACGAGCGACTCTTTCATTTCTTTCCTGTAGATATTTCTAATGAACACAAAAGGAAGTAGATAGGATATATATATAAAGGTGACAACAGAGGCTGGTTTCCTGTAATATTAACTGAGCACCATTTTACTATGAATACCTCCTAACAGTGGCTGGGACATTTCATGGTCGTACATACTAGTTGTCCGAATATGATGTATTGGAAAGGTTAAAGAAGCCAAAAATAGCACATGCCCCAGTGCTATACTAGTTGACCAAATATGATGTATTGGAAAGGTTAAAGAAGCCAAAAATGGCACATGCCCCAGTGCTGTACTTGTTGTCCAAATATGATGTACTGGAAAGGTTAAAGAAGCCAAACATAGCACGCACCCTAGTGCGACACTAGTTATCCAAATATGATATATTGGAAAGCTGCCTTCACGATGTTTGAAGCAAATATTATATTTCTATTCAATAGTAAGATCAGTGAAGTGATGATGACAAAGCCATACAGGTTTATATTGCCAATTATAGAGGGGCATTTAGTAAGGCTTAGCTGGACATTTAAACTTCGCACCAAAAAAATCGTAATTAGTCTAGAAATATTTCATAAAATGATCTTATCTATCTTTAATGTCCTGCTTTTAACTTCTATAATTGTAAACATTTTTTTATGGTAGAAATGAATGCATGCCCTGGTAGTTAGGGCGCACGACTGCCAATCTGAGGGTAACGGCATCGAAGCACAACTCCTTCGAACATGCTCGCCCTTTCAGCCGTGGGGGGGGGGGGGTGCTTCTAATGTGACGGTTCATCTAGGAGTTGGCGAAGGGTGCTGCTCGCCGATTGCCTGTACGTGATCGACAGTTCATTATTAGTGACGTCAGCAAATGTCTTAGAAGCTTTCCTATAAACAAATAATTTTATGAGTGAGTTCTAAAACACTTATGATGATCTTGCTAATGTATTATTAACCAAAGCAACTTATGTTTTGTGTAAGAGTTTTTGCTGCAATACAAATAGCTAGCAATGTTTGTAATATTGAAAACTTGTAATTGTTGATCTACTCGACTTAATAATATATTTATTTTAAGAATTTAAACTTAAGTACACACAGTTGTGATATGTGATTCAGCCATTGTTTGAAGTCATCTGTTACTAAGATACGTCACGATCGAGGTGGTTAGGGCGCTTGACTCGCATTCTGAGGGTCGCTAGTTCGAATCCCCGTCCCACCAAACATGCTCACCCTTTCAGCCGTCGAGGCGTTATAATGTGACGGTCAGTCACACTATTCGTTGGTAAAAGAGTAGCCCAAGAGTTGGCGGTGGATGTTGATGAGTAGCTGCCTTCTCTCTAGACTTTTACTGCTAAATTAGGGACGGCTAGCGCAGATAGTCCTCGTGTAGCTTCACGCGAAATTCAAAACAAATCATACCAATTCGGAATAGTGCAGAGCTATTATCACTTTTACAGTACGATTCGATATTTGTAATTAATCCGATTATGATTATTTTAATGAGTTAATCTTTAGAAAAAAGAGAGAGAGATACGGAAAAGAACGATAAACAACTAAAAAAATAAATAATACGAGACATCATACAAAAAAAATAGTAATTAAATACCAAACAGTTTGTGTGGACGTGCGTATATGTGTGTGTCAGTACATTATATATTATACAAATGATCAGTCACCTTGTATTACTAATTGATAAGTTTTGTGTGTGTGTGTATGTGTGTGTGTTTTATTCCTGATTAAAACTGATGTTCTGCTGTGCTTATGGAAGTATTGTCTCGTTGTTTTAAACGGACAACACTTATCAAGTGGTTTGATATGCAATATAGAAACTGTATTTCGAACTGCTCGTGTCTCTGCTTCCAATGCTTTAAGTTTCTCCCAACAGATCCCAGAGCGGACAGAAATATAAATACTCACAGTTCTGATCCATTGAAATAAATTAACCCGATCCGTTGATGTTGCCAATGATAAAGGTAGCTGAAAAAAAAAATGCAGCCGTACAAAATTTATCAAACGTAATAGGCCAGGTGGTTAGGGTGTTCGACTCCTAATCTCCAAACATACATACCAAACATCTCGCCCTTTCAACCGTGGGGGGCGTTATAATGTTACGGTTTAATAATGAATTATATTTAATTCATTAAATTGTGGACAAACAAGGATAAAATAATACTCGTCTTCTCTAACTTTTATTTCGTTTTTCAGGCAATAATTACATCATCTTCCTGTATTTTCATCACGGCCTATTTTTGAATCAGAATGATAATTTGAAAAACAGGAATCCCTCGATTAGTGCGGTTAATGTGTTCTTTAAAAGAGCCGCACTAATCGAATATAATAACTTATAGGAAATTATGTAATTCGT
>NW_013671705.1:0-20579 GCF_000517525.1 Limulus polyphemus
GGGACTGTTTATGTATGCTGGTTATACACTGTTGTTATGGGACTGTTCGTGTATGCTGGTTATACACTGTTGTTATGGGACTGTTCGTGTATGCTGGTTATACACTGTTGTTATGGGACTGTTCGTGTATGCTGGTTATACATTGTTGTTATTGGACTGTTCGTGTATGCTGGTTATATATTATTGTTCTGATAGATGGCAGTATGTAATGAGTAATTAGTGTAAAAAGTGACCTGGTTAGGGGGGGGAACATTTTTTTATAACATTTTAGACACCATATGTGGATTAGTGATTTAATACATCTGTTATACGACGAAATTCTTGGAGATAGCTGTAATTTTATACATGTAAGAATCTTAACAGAAAAATTAAGATAGACGCTTATTGTAGACTTTCACAAAAGGGGATTATCTCTGTATTCTAAGTGTACTGGTATTGTGAGCTGTGGTTTTATCTGGCCTTGGACTCTGTGCAGTGTAGTGAACAATAGTTATGAATGTTGTGACTGCATCGGCTAGCTTCATATATATTCATGTTATGTAGGGATGGTTGATAAGTTTAACAGACACTCTGCTATCTGTGGTAAGGGGCACTCGGCAGAAGAAACATAGTTCAATGTAATATTACATTCTCCAGGCAATTAATTACTCGCTGCTTGATAGTGATAAGTTCTATTTATTTTTTTCTCTTCCAGTTTCCACTATTCAGGTTATTGTCATTGTCATAGCTGTAGTGTTAAAGCTGGGTCTTCTCACCTGCGTCATTAGTCATCATAAAATGGGAGCGCGGTCGTGGAGTGAAGGAAGGGGGCGGCCGCCTCCCCAAACATTTCTCCAGGTACCACAACCCCAACATCATCGTCACCAGTTGTACCTACCAGCACCACATCATTCGGTAAGTCATTTTTGCAGTATTTTTAATGTAATGAATAATGTTTTTGCAAGACTTGTGAAAGAAACTTTTCTTAAATTTCAACATTTTTTTTTAACAGTAAACATGTTTGTCTGTCAGCGGGGGGGACAGCACATTAAAATAACATTTGAGTTTGTCATATAAGTAGATTTATTGTAAAACAAATTAATAAGTAAATAATTTAACAGGTTCTGTTCTTATGTGGGTATGGATACGAGTAGTGTAGTTGGTATTGTTCATTTTATCAGTATGACTGTTACTCAAATGATGATTATTAGTTTAAGTTTTACTGGTAGCTTGGGGCTCAATTCTCATGGAAGTATTGGGGTAAATACAGTAATACTTCAATTATTCAAGTGGCATAGAAATATGTATGTGGGTTATGATGTCCACACAACTTTTGTTAAATAACAATATATTTCTATTTGAACGTCCACAATTAATTTTTGTTCTAAATGTAATTGATTTTGATGTTTAGGTGCTCTTTAGGCAGCAGGGTCTACAAGATAAGAAACGATTAGAGTTGGCAGCCCAACAGGAAAGACAGATTAGACAGCAGTCAGTTCAGACAGACCTGGCACTCGATCTTCCAGCATCTGTAACCTTGCCCGATGGTGAGGAACACCCATACGGTAGCTCAAAGTTACTTCGCTTGCGGAACCCTCAGCAAGAAAGCGAGATATATAGAGGCTGTATACGCCCTCCTCCAAACAGAACAGTGCTCCAAGGGGATGGTCTCGAAACGTATCACTCTAAACCCGCGTGTTTCTCCTCTAAACCCTGTGCACCTGCTAGTGTCTTGCGAACTATAGATAGAAATCCCCTAGTCATACCCCGTCAGAGTGTCGGTGGTGGAAATCACCACCAGGGTGGTGCCCTATCTCAGGTATTCCCGTCATACTTTAGGATACCAGTACCTACGTGTGGAAAAACAACAAGTCGTAGAGCCAGTTCTACAGGTGAGGCAGAATGTCAAAGGCAGATGACCTTTGAAGCAGTTGACTCTCCACCCAGATATAGTGACATCATTCAAAATCATGACCTTTGTAGATTCTCTGGGCAGTCTGAGAGTGGTGTTTGATCACCTACTTATCTCTGGTGATGAAAGTCTTTCACTTGCCTGCAGCAGCCTTGTGATAAAAATTTCAACTGGGACTTGCCGGTGTTACGTGAGCGAGCCTAGAGTTGGAATGCAGAAGGTTATCCCCTTCTTAGTGCCTCACATTTTGTTGTTGGTTTTTCCTCGTTGCTACAGCAGCTTTCGTGTAGACCAGACACAAACGGTGGATTTGTTTGCTTCTCCAAACACACGATTTTCTGTCCGCGATGCTTGCGAGTGTTGCTATAACTTTAACCAAGATTGACACCTGTGCCTGTATGTTTGTGTATATGAACAGAAAAAGATCCAACAATTCAGTGTTTCAAAATATCATGTTTATATAGTCACCATGGACAAAAAAAATGAAACTATTATACAAATCTTTGCTGTATTGATTTGTTGGCGGACATTGTACTGTACTTAGTTCTAAAGCAGAGGAGAAAGAAAACGTTGTTAATGTAGTGAGTAAACAGACTAGTCTAAACTGTCAGTTTTTGTTAAAAGTGATAACATCCAAGTGATGTGAAGAAATCTTTCTGAAATGAATATAATAAACAGTGTTAAGAGTTGCCTGTTTAAGCCAGTAAGCCCTGTCATTTTATCCCTTTATAATGATCACTAACAACTCAAAGGTTTGAGTGACAACAGATTTTTCAGGTAACCTTGTTGCTTTAGCTTACACAAGTAAAAACAGGATTAATGTAGTTTTCCTTAGAAACACCTGTTATCATCAATACATGTTTTACTAACAGCTGAAGTGATATCTTTGTTTTATATGATGTCAACCTCTACAACTGTATGATTCCAGAGCTTTATACAAGTTACTGTTGTTATAACCCTCCATCTTTACCCGTGTAAGATCAGACCAGTTAAGGTTTTTTTCCCACCATGATGTTCACTTGTAGTCATAATTGTAATTATGAGACTGACTCCGTTACAAATTTATAGGTAGCTTTTCTTTTGTATTAACAGTAAAAAAAGTGTATTATTTCCAGAATATAATTCTGTAAATGGTAAATATTTTAGTTTGTTTCATTTAAGAGCAACAAAGTTGCTCAAGATTTTGAAACCAGTGCAGTTTCTTTGGTGAGTAATGTACTGACTAGTCCAATCTTATGTAGGTTTAAAATACTGTCATCCTGGTTTTATATTATATTATTGAAAACTCTATTGCTTTATCAAATGTTGTGTTATAGCATAATATGAAACTTCAGTTTCTCTGATAGCTCGGCTAGATTGCGAGAAAAAAAATAAGATTTGTGTAGTTTAAAATAAGAACCTGAAGCATGTAATTCCACAAGAATAAATATCTTGCAAGTGCCAATGGTCTAAACAGATAACTGCCACTGAATGACAGTTTAAGTATGCCTGCAACACTACAAAAACTGTCCTGCTACCTTAGTGTTAAATACACAGCTTTGAGTCTAAGTTCAGTGTCTGTATTGACAGTTACTTAATTTCTTGGAACTCTAGAATTATTTCTTTATATTTAGTTTCTTCATCAGTGTTTTAAGATGTATATACTTTTTAAACAAAAGTCAAATTTGGGAAATTTCAGTTCTTGTAAAGGTATCTTTAGAGACATAACTCGTAGGATTTCATTCCCTGTTGTAAAGTTACCAACATAAAGAATCATTAGTGCCGGTGACAATGCTGTGTCACATTTTTGTATAAGTATGTGGAATCTCTCAGTATCAGATATAACACTATCTTAGTTCATACAATCCTTTGCCAATAATTGCTTTATTTCTGGGGCCAGCTGTTTATGCTGTTTTCCGCGTAAGTTATTTTTGCACAAAGCTTGAAATTGTATCTTTCAGTTAAAAAAGCGGGGTTTGATATTAGGAGTACAGCCCCCGTTTTTGTTGCCAGTCAGATTGATGACGGATCTTAAAATTCTTTTAAACATCAAAATTCGTAGTGCAATGACTAAATTTTTTCCACTTTAAGTATAAAAGAAGTTAAAAAATATATCAAATATAATTTATTTTTGTTAAAAGTAACAAGTCAAAACTGTTTTATTTTTAGCTTGTTTTTTTACTATTGTCAGTTGAACAGTTAATTTACAAAAACAACATTCATACTGACATGTCCATGTGTATCTACTTTGATAAAAGATAGTAAAGAATAAATTGATAAGTCTAAACTTTTTTCTAGTTTATTTTTTGTGAGGTTTTGAGCAGACGCTCGTCATCGGGCAGTAAAGACCATAATTTTCGAATCTAGTGAACATGTTAAAACAGATGTTTTGTTGATATATTAAGATAAATTCAGTTGCATAAAAAGCTGTACAAGTCACTTGTAATTTAAAATTGCATGGTGTGTGTGTGTGTGTGTGTGTGTGCGTTAATTACCCATTTCATTTGAACACACTTAATATTTGTGAATGTTTGTTGTATGCTGATTCCAGTAACTCTTTTCAAGCGACCACAGTTACAAGACAAAAGGACACAGTGACCACACGTCTACATCTGTGTGTGGCTAAAATCTAGTAATTTGTAATCTTCTTATTAAACAAGTTGCTTAAGTAATAGTTTGGAGTATAATGTTTTGGAAGGGTTTTATTTGTTCATTTTCCTGTTTTACAATTACAGGATTCCCACACCAAACTGTTTGGATTTTCAGGATGAACTTACCCTTAAAGTTACAACTTCATTAGGTGGAGAACATCTTCTGATGTTTTCTTGTGATTATAAAATACGTTCCATTCTGTATTTCGATTCCGTATTCTTATTCCATAACATGAGAAATGATTTCCAACTCCATTCATTTCCAAGGTTTGTGGGAATCTTGAATTAAAAGATTAGTGGGAAGAAACTTGCAGTGTGAACAGATACTGCAGAACACGGCATCTGTTAACTTATGGCTGTGTAAATACGTGTATTCCAAAACACGGCACAACGGCATCTGTTAACTTATGGATGTGTAAATACGTGTATTCCAAAACACGGCACAACGGCATCTGTTAACTTATGGCTGTGTAAATACGTGTATTCCAAAACACGGCACAACGGCATCTGTTAACTTATGGCTGTGTAAATACGTGTATTCCAAAACACGGCACAACGGCATCTGTTAACTTATGGCTGTGTAAATACGTGTATTCCAAAACACGGCAAAACGGCATCTGTTAACTTATGGCTGTGTAAGTACGTGTATTCCAAAACACGGCACAACAGCATCTGTTAACTTATGGCTGTGTAAATACGTGTATTCCAAAATACGGCACAACGGCATCTGTTAACTTACGGCTGTGTATTTTTTTTATCACTAGACCTAATCTCACCCAGCAGTCTGACAATTTGTTGCTTGTTCTAGATGTTAAATTAATTTCCATTACACGTGTCTGAGCACAAGAGAACTTTGAGTTTGTTGCTGTAACAAAACAAAAAACTTGTTCTAATAGTACAAACCCTAGACTGTGGTTTAATTGAGCTTACTGGAGCAAAACTATAAAACATGTTGTTAATAATGGCTATTAAATTGGCCAGAGGGTATGCAAAACTATTGTAGTCATCATCTTAAGATTTGTTTCAAGTCTTCTCTTCCACTCACGATTGTAACTTTGTAGTTAATGCAATAAACTGTATTTTAGGTAACGTTTCTCTGAAGAAGCAGCCATAACTGTCACTAAAGCTAAGTTTGTTGCTTGTGTTATCTTGTTATGGTTCCTGTATCCCTAATTTAATGGAGTACACTTTTGAGTGAATACTTAGGCATACAGTTGAGTAGCAGTTTCTACTTCAAGATAAATCCAGTGTACTAAGTAGCTTTAGAATCAGGCTACATTAATTTATAAAAGTCAATTTGAAACTTTTATTTGATCCATCCAGAGAAGTCAATAATCCTTGTGTTAAAATATTTTAAGTTTGTAGGTAAATTGAATCTTCATTGTAAAGATTACTGTAACTATAAATAGTGACACTTACAGATTATGTGTGTACATCGAATAAACAAATAAAATGATTTATGTTAAGTTTCACGGATTACAGGGTATATGATGAACTTTTAAAAATTCCAAGATGGAAGGAGCATTCCTCTGGTTTTGTGGCAGATTTGCAGTATCTTTTGACCTCCGAGATCAAGGAACTTTTAGGTGAAGTGTGTAAGATGATTGTTCAGCCAACTCGTTGACCACTACTGTTAAGATGACCTCACAATAGCTGAAGGTAGTTACCATTAGAAATGGGAAGAATTACAGCTCAATACATTTTTTTTGGCTATAACCCTTATTAACCAGAGAAATTCTACTGATGTCATGGCATAAGAAAAATAAATTTCTGTTTGGATAAAGTTTTCTGAAAGATGTGTGGACATGATACGGCTCTGAAGGGGATGTGCCTGGGTAAGGATTTTAACATATACCATTTCTAGCAGTAATGCTGCAGACAAATGTTTACTGTTTTACAAAGATGATAAGTGAATTTTTGTCATGTTATTGAGAGGGGTGAATATGTGATTGTATATAGTTTCAATATTTTAATTTATTTACTGCTTTATAGAAAAGATAAAATGGAGGAAAGAAAACAATGTGATTTTGAGTAGGAAAATAATATAAAATTTTCTTATTGCCATAAAACACCCACTACAACAGTAGTTAATTTGTAAATTATTTGGATTCTTGGGAACCTCTAAAGTATGAAAGCTTGGATTCTTTAGTAGAGTTTGTTTTGAAACAGGTCAAAGTTCCTGGTGTCAGTGACTGCTACTTGTTTGTTTAGAAGTGCCTTCTTTTGTTACTTTGTACTTAACATCAGATTGTTCTAAATATGCCAGTTTGAAACTTCTGTAACAGAATCCAAATGTTGTAAAATTAAACTTGTACCAGAGCAGTACTAACATTCTTGACTCAGGCACTCGTTTAAAGAATTGTGATGTAGCAGTTAATAGTGAAGAGATGAGCTGGCAAATGATCCTAGAAGTTGTTCTTAGTGGTGTTCTAAAGTTACATGATTATGGATATAACACATGCTTAAGAATGTTTTTAGGATTTGTTAACAAAACGTAAAAAAAAAATGGAAAGAAACAATTCTGATGTGGTATTTGATTTTTTTGTACATCAAGATAAGTCAGCCCACAAATACAGTTTAAAGTAGAGGTTAGATAATGTAATTCAAAACCCATTAATTGCTGAAAGTGATATAATAAGATGAAACCAATGCAAATGTTTTCATTTGGTTGTCTTTTGAACACTGATGTCATCATTCATGTTGCATGATTCTAGGACACAAGGCAGAGGTCTTAAAGAAAAGTCTTGTGGACTATCCTTATCATCTGAGGGCTGAATAAAGATGTTGGTATTTTATAACTTTGTTTTTTGTGCTGGCTTGAAATATCTAACTTTATAAAGGTGTACTAAAACATCAAATCACTGGTATCTAAATAACACTCGATGACCAAACTTTGATAATATTTGGGGATACTAGTTCTGTAGACTTCAGTGTAACGTACAGTTATTTAGTAGAATAGCAGCTGAGTGATGGAATGATTTTTGTTGAAAAGCCAACTTAAAAACGTATTATGTAGATCACGTATGAACTAACTAGCAAAACCATTTAAAACTTCTTAAACCTTTCTGGCTATGTATTCTCTCAGGGTTTAGCTTTGTGCATTCCATATGTAGAGTATCATCTTCCTGAAGATGAAGACCAGAAATATAAACCAAAAATTATCTTAATGCAAATCATCAACTTCTATTATCTAGTACAAGTGAGACAACTATCCAACAAAAAACTGGTGTTATGACAATAATACTGTCTAACCTAATGAAAAGATTTACTATGCTTCAAGTAGTCTTCTCAAAAGAGGGCAGTATGGTCAACGAATGGCTTGAATGATTATGAATCCCCAAAAGTTGGGTAGGCTACCATATAAGATGTATTTTAATAAACCACGTACATAAAAAATCTGCATTAGAATAGTAACAAATTTTAGTAGCCACACCCATCACAAAAATTGGAGGTTATGAAATTTAGTTAAAATGTTTACTAGTTCCCAGCCTGAAAAATAACACACGACAAGGTTTAATCAAAATACAAAGTTTTGTCTTTTTATGGGAAACTTGCAAGTGACTTTCATTATTCAAGAAGTTATTTTCTGTTAGTTTTCTTACAAGCTATGTCTAAACATGGTGTTTAAAGATAAAGAAATGACTAACCACCTACCTAGATATCTAAGTTACGCGAATAGATCACGGTTACCCCTTACGTACGTGTTGTGTCAGGAATCCTGTATCTGTGGGACATCTATCAATCAGAACACACAATAAATCATACATAAAGTTGTAACTTGCTGATCAGTTACATTCAATTAATCATAAATGCTGATTCTGATTAGTTGGTTAATTAAACTGAAAATAGTGACAAATCATAATGGCAATATTTCAATTACTTAGATTGGAGGAATAATTGATTAATTAATGTTCATAGGTAATAATTTAATCAAGTTAACTGTCCACATGCAGTGTTTACGTTATTTATCATTAACTTCTGCTACTTACAATGATGCCTAATAAAAAAAATTATTTTTTCAGTTTTAACATTTCTAGATTAAACCTTGTTATTTATGTAATGCTTTATTTACTGTACAGTTTCAATTAATTTTAGTACATTCTCAAAATATAGGGTCATGACTCGGCATTAGCTACCGTATCAAGGTTATTAGTGTGTGTGTATGGTCAACAAGAGAATAATTTATGGTCTGAATAACAGGATAAAATACTAAACAACTCATCATTGGTTAATTTTACAAGTGTCTGTGGCAACAGATTTTTGTGTACACACCAGCCCTCTATTTGTGTATTCACGTGTCTAAATTTTATCCAAAAAGTAGTTAGCAGCTTGATATTTAAAAGAAATTACAACCTAGCTCATCTATATTAACCCAAGTAACTTTATCGACATAGATGCAACACTTGAAACTTGTATAACAGGGATTTAAATGTAGCATAGAAATAACAAAAAGCATTTATTTTCATAATAAGAATTGTTGGGGAAATACAAACAGAAAATATCCTTTCCAGTACAAACCAGTTTCAGCTCCGATATACAGCTTTGTCAGAATCCTTCAACAACAGAAGAATAAGTCTTGAATCTGGCATCCAATTGGTCCAATCTTGACATTAAAAAAAGAACTTTACTGACAAGTTTAACTTGTGTGGAGGAGACTTCATTTACCTGGCATGATGTTCAAGGTGTTTTCAGTTGGGACTTCTGGACCATGTAATTATACACTGTCAATTTTGATCTCCTGAGACTGTTATTAGATACAAAACCTGTCCCACTTTGAAGTTCTTTTATTTCTTCCTTCATCCACTCTTTCCTAAAACCATATGCTTCACTAAATGTACAGAGAAACATTCAAATAATTCATAAAAACAAAAGTATGACATCATATACAAAAACCAGTTTATCGTTTATGTAGGACACGTATACTGAAAACAATACTAAAGATTTTATTTTTTCTTTATGTTATAGAAACCATGCCACACAAAATTCTAATACAGAATTCTATTCTTTATATACACATCAGTTGTAGAAAAAAACTTTACTACATATATTCAATGTTTCTATTGTAATCAGAAAAAAATGCATAGAAAAACAACCCAAATTTACTGTTGTAAAGTTTCATAGAGCAAAAAGTAACTTTTCAAATTTCTACAAAAATTCTACTTGAAATCAGAAAAGTCCAATTTTAACAACAAGAACTCTCAGCTTAATAATTTTTTATTGTATATAAAAAAAAAAAACATATTTAAATACTGTTTGTAGACTAAACTGTAAAGTTTTGTAGAACAGTGTTTCTCAACCTTTTTAATACCATGGACTGGTTTGGAAAACTGTTGTGAACAATTAAAATGTAAGTACAACAAAAAACCATTGCGAGTTACATATAAATACTCTGTTAGTTTATTTTTGTGGAATTCCAAAGACAATCACGGTAGTTATGATGAACTGGCACTTAAGAAACACTGCTGCAAATCGTGTTACAAAAGACATAAAAAAATTGAGATCTTAAAAGCATCACAAATAACCGTGATAAAATGTCTGAAACAGTGAATTAAGGCCTAATGTTTATCTAATTTAAAAACCAAATGACTATTTAGAAAAAGATATTCTCAGAATATACATTTACTATTATCTCTACACCATTAGTGCTTTACTGTTACAGGTTATACAGCTTAACTTGGAAAACAGCATCAATTATCAACATGTGTTTATTCTGGTTCTGTTCACGTTAAAACAGTCGAGACAGAGCAATCCTTTAATATTAAGTTGGTCCTAATTTTTGAGGTTTTGATACTCTCACTCCCTCATTTTGCTTCAATATACAAATAAGTGATTCACATCCAATTTTATCCATATCGAATAACATTTAAGGGTTTCTCAAGATAGTTGAAACTTGAATGGCATGGATTGAAAAAGGTGTGCAGAGCAAGAAGAACAGATCTTGAATAAAACTGTCAGTTGTTGGTAATCATCCAGCAATAGTGATGATGAGGTGGGTGGATACAGTACCAACAACAATGACAAGGAGAAGTTGGAGAATCATCATCTTCTGGGTCTAAACAGAGAGCAAGAAGAAATATTATCACTCCCAATTTAGCAACAGATATGGACAGAACCAAGATGAGTGATAGAAAGGTAACATTTATCCTCACTGCCACAGCCTTGGTCATCAATCATTCCTCGATCCGAAGATCTCGACTTGAGAAACTTGTCTTGCTTGTAGTTCACTGGAATAGCAAGCTTCTTAATGATCTAACTAAGTGATAGTCTGCCAGTGATCCTGTATGAAGCAGGAGTAAACCAACTCCTAAGCGTTCCAAAGTTGATTACTAGCTTCTGCTGTGGAACATTTGCTGGAAGGGTAAGGAGCCAATGACTGTGTAAAGGAAGTTTGGTTTGATGCAACATCAAGCAACACTGCCCACAGAAATGTGTGCTGTTAGAACAAAGATTAAATAAGAATATTCTATATTTGGCATCATATCTATAACATGTATTTTTAAAGATGGATGGTCCAGATGTAATTTTCAATCAATACCCAAATCAGTCTATTTATAAAACTACAGCTGACCATGATAAAGTAGCAGAAGCCACTGATTAATGCCACAAAAATAATGAAAATGTTGCAGATTAGTTCTTGATTATTACAAGCATTGCCATTATGATCTTGTATTATTATTACCGATTAATTTAAGGTTGACTCACAAAAAATGATCAACTAATAAAATGATAATTTTTGTTGGTTACTACTTTTTTTCAATGGTACCAGCTATTTAAGTTTCATGTGAGAATAATCTAATAATTGAATGTAATCAATTAATAAGTGTGATGATTAATAAGTTATCAAATTCCACTAATTGCCTAGCTCTAGTGAAAAGTAAAACCAACAAAATCTCACCTGACTTTACAAAAGACCAGTTTGTAGGAATAGGTAACACAAGCAGTCAACTGACTCAGAACCCTGGAATGTAGAAATAGGTAACACAAACAGTCAACTGACCCAGAACCCTGGAATGTAGAAATAGGTAACACAAACAGTCAACTGACCCAGAACCCTGGAAAAAAAAATCACAACATAATCTATAAGAAAATTGAGTTTTTATCTTCAACATCTTTTAATCAAGGTTTTTAACTCTTCTCTTGGATGTATCTTCACATAAACTATTATATTACACAATGAGAAAGTTTTAAATGCAGTTAAAGAATATGTTTATAAGACAATAATGCAACAGAAGTGAGAAAAAATGTAATACACAGAATTACAAGTAGTGAGACACATTTATGACAAATTATTAGAAACCATTATAGAATTCTTTGTTATCTGGCCCAGTCATGAAAATTTACCAGCCTTTCCAGAACATTTCAATTCTACAGACAGAAGAATCCAGTTTACTAAGGAAATACAGGAACAAAACAGCCTACCATTTCTTGACATACTCATCAGCAAACAAGGAGGAAACAAAATCACCACAACTGTATACAGAAAATCCACCCACACTGACAAATACCTATACTTCCAATCCTATAATCCAACCTCGGAAAAATATGGTATGATACAATGCTTGAAGAAGAGAGCAGAAAACATTTGTGATGAGATATCCATCAAAAGAGAACACAAAAAGATCATAGAGTGTTTTAAACAGAACGTTCACACCTCTACCTTCATCAAAAACTTCCCGAAGAAGACCTCAACAGAATGAAAAGATAAGAAGAACACGACTACTACAATTTACTTCCCCATACATGCAAAAATTCAGTGAAAAACTCAAACACCTAGCTAAAAACTTCAACACACTTTTGGAAATCTTACACAAGACAATAAGATCTATTCTAGGGAAAAACCAAACAGAAACCTATTTATGAAAAATACAGAAATGTAAGCTATGAAATTCCATGTTCCTACAATGAAACATACATTGGAGAAACGAAAAGACAACATAAGACTCATGAAAAAACAAAATTCAGCCATTGCAAAGCACACCATGTCAACTAGACACAAAATAAACTGGGATAAAATTAGAATCATTGACACAGACAACTTTTGGAAGACAAGAAAAAGTAAAGGATCTTTCTACATCAATAGAATAAAAACTTCACTAAACAGAAATTTGGGATAACAGGTGGGCAACCTATGGCCACCCTTGGTTAAAGTCACATGCAGCCATTCCACCAATCAGAACCAGGGATAAACAATCAATCACAACACATCCTCCAAAATCCACCAGGATACTATAAAAGACCTGCAACAGCTTACAACACTTTGACCTGAAGACTTCCAAAGTGTCGTCCTCTACACGTTTTTCTAAGACAGGCTAGTGTGCTCGTCAAGTTTAATCGTATTTCACGTTCATTTATACGTCAATCTCTCATTTCTTTCATTATGCCAAAACATTCTGTTACACATAGGAAACACAAAAAGCACATCTTTTGGAAGATGTAATAGTTTTACATTCTAGTTAAGGATAAAACTGTTTTATATTCAGATGAAACTATTATTTAAAAAAATACAAACATTAATTATTTATACAACTTACTTTTTCAAATACTTGAAATACTGAACTTAGTAGAAAGGATTCTTTGTCAAATGATCTGATCCACTGTAACTAGCCAGCTACTTTGAAACACGGCCATGTTAGATCACTACTAGGTTAACATCACCTACACAGATGTGGATTTTATTCTTGAAGCACTGGTATACATTTTCAAACCAAAGCAGGTGAAAAACCTATTTTTTGGGAAAAGATAAAGTTTTCTATTAAAACATCAAAATATGGACTTTTTTTTTCTATCTTTTCAGTAGTTGTTAAAAACTTGTACTATGCTTTTATGTTGTTGTTGTTTTTCTCTGATTTCCCAAGATTTATAAAAATATACATTATGTAAATAAAATCTTAGGGTGTATTTATATCTAATATTAATTAAAAGTCAAAAAAGATCATTATTTCTCTATGCAGATAACTAGTTAGGCTTTACTTGGAATATTATGGAGTTTTGGACTCAAAGATAGGATATTAACTTATTGGAAAGGGATCAGAAAAGGACTATTAGGATTATTCCCTAGACAGAAGGGTTTTCTTACAGGGACACGTTGAGGTCTCTTGGGTAGAGTTACAAGTGAAGTTTGGAAGGTTATCTATATTCTGAAGTCAATAGGACACAAGTTTAGGATTTGGAAAAGGACAGGGTAGACTTTGGTTTTATTTATTTAACATGGTAACTGACTTATGGGATGAGTTGCATCAGCAGCAGTGAAAGAAGGGAAAATAAATGATTTACACGAAAATAAAAAAATTAATTGTGGGTTTAAATTTTTACTTTTCTCAAGGTGGGTGTGCAAGGTGAGTCTTGAAAGACCACATGGTCCCCTGTTGTCGATAAGTTATGTCATGAGAGTACAAGTACTAAAGTATACTATCATTATATAAAATATGTCCGTCATTCATCCACAGTGGCTATTTTCATGGCAGTTTGATAACCATTGTTTAAGAAGGAGATAAAATTTGATGTTTTATTTGAACTATAATGTTACGTTTCATGTATTTTGTGTGAGCAAGGGTATTTTTAATGTTAGTTCACTGTATTGTTAGCAGAGCCATTTCATTATATTACAAATTATGCTTGTTTACTTATAACCGAATCAATGTTTTCAACCAGAAGTGTGTAGTGATGAATCTAATAATTACTTTACAGCAACTGGCATTTCAAACGGATGTTATTCTAAGAGTGAAATGGCCATGAAGATAGCATTAAATTCTTGTCATTGTAATACTTAAAGTAACAGTTACAAACATTAACATCATAAATACAACCATTCATAAATAAATCAAAGTTAATAACTATTGTTACTTGACCATTATACAACTTGTTAATATGTTCAGTCTTCAGTGGTTCGCACGAATCTTAGAAAGAAGCTTATAATAGTATATGCTATGTCTGAATATTGTACACTGTTTCTACTAGCACTATATTTTCAAAACGAGACCCAAAACTCGAGCGCTTTCGAATATTCGAAAGCGCTGGAGTTTTGGGTCTCGTTTTGAAAATATTAGAACTTTTGTAGGTGAACCTGTGTGCTTTCTACTACTAGTAGTCGTAGTACTATATAATATATTACTACTCGGCTAGTGTTTTTGACAACTGTAAGTCAATCGCACTAAGCCTATTTGTTAAATATTCGCGGAGCTATTCTCAATTCTCCCGTTTCTTGCTTCTGAACTTTAAATATTTCAAATTTTATTAATAATGTTTATCTAAGCCAGGATGTTAATATCTTATTATATTACGAAATATTAAGCATTTATAAAATAAGCAATAAAATCAAAGTCAAATAATAAACGACATTTTTATCAGTAGAAATAGCGGGTTTACACCTTTTTAAAAAACCTGATAAAAAAGAAAAAAAAAACACCAAATGTAAAACCGACTCCTAGAATAAAGATTTCTTCCACAAATATTAAATAGCACTCGAAAATAAATAAGATATTTAGCTTTAAAGTCACGAAAAACATTAAAAAATATTATACCGATTTAAACGTTTTATTATACTATAAATACCCTAAATAATACAAAAAAAGTTATTTATTTCATATAATTGGGATTTTATATAATTCTAAAAACCCACGAAGGAAAGCAAAGAAGATGTTAAAACTCATCGGGCCTGCAGGGATACGACAGACAGAAGTGGTCCAGGTGCTATATTTAATAAGCCATATTTTTAAAACAATAATAACAATGTACAACAACTCTTAAGGTGTGAATCAGATTAAGAAACCGAGTTGTGGTTATTATTAGTAACACACAGACAGAGTAAATAGAAACTAAACAATGCAAAAAGAGTGCATATTAACATATAACTGATCGTGTTTTATAAGTGTCTCTAAAAGCCCATAACAATTGTCTAATCAAAGGATGCAACATAGATCAGAAATTAAAAAATAACCCAGTAAATAATGTACCTAACTTAGTACCAGGCCGGTCTAACTTGGAGTATGTACGTCAAAATCAAAAAATTATAATGTTTAAAATCTACTTATTTATTAGTTAGATACCTTCGCTGTTCTCGTTCCAGGTGGTCCATGGTTCGCGTCCCCAAATCGCTCTTCGCACTTTGGAGTCGTATGTACATTTTTGTAACTACATTAATCTCAGGTCTCAGCTTGTGAATGACAAAACCCTCTTTATCCGGAGGTTCTGTTCATCGTTGGCCCTTACTATATATAAGATCTTAAACCAATTAAAACGGACAAGCCCCGAGCGCCCCTGGTGGTCTTTCAAGCCCCTTCGGGTCTTTTTCGATATTAAACCAAAATACCTGCCAAGTTAGTTAATTAGTTATTTAACAATAGCGTAACATTCTCTTACGGCATATTCAAGTACACTTGACTTAATATAGGATCTTAGCTTAGCATGTTATGTCACTCAAGTTAACAATATAGCCTTGCTGTCAGTAAGCACAAGTAAATTTGGGAACTTTAATGGATGAAACTGTCTGCATCCAGTAAGTTCTTAAACCTACTATGTTTACTCTCCTTAACGTTCAACTAAAACAAGGACAAGTAATTTTATTAATGTCGTAAAGTGATTGTAAAGTAGGAATCTGATCCTTAAACTTAAAAAAGAAAACAAACGTAGGTGAACAATTACATTTAACTACACACGACCCGACCGTATCTGAAGATATACTCTTCAAATGACATTTTGTTACTTATCCTTCATGATTGAAGAATACTTACCCATGTTGGGTAAAGTAATGACAAGAAGAATTAATTCAAAATACAATACCAGCAAGTTCTTATTTTAATAATTACAACGTTTCGACCCATAGTGGCTTGAGACTGGATGATATGGATCGAAACGTTGTAATTATTGAAATATTAACTCGCCTGCTGTTAAAGTTGCTGGTATTGTGTTTTGAATTAATTCTCCAGTTCACTAGGTTCCTCACTAAACGTAGGTACTTCAAGGGGAGTATACTAACACAAAACCTCACACGTGCTAGATATTTTGTATTGACAATAAAATAATATTTTACTTAAAACATTTGGAAGAAAGTTTGTGATTTTGATACTGCTGTGTCTACTGTGAAGAAGATTGGTCAGAGTTTTTAAATACATTATAAGAGTTTTTGCTCTGTCCGCCGCGGGTATTGAAACCCGATTTTTAACGCTATGAACCCTCGGACTTACTGCTACGCCACCAAGAGACCACAACTTGTAAAACTGAAACATTATCTTTTGTTGATTAAGTTCTTAAGTTTAAAGATGGGTCAATTTTCATATTAACTTATGTTTAAAATTTGTATAAGGTTTGACTTACAATTTAAATATAAATATAACTAAACTTAAGTCCTTAAGTGCAAGCATTTAAACAAACTCATACAGAACTTTTTAACTTAGTTAAAACCACACCAAGGACGCTTTCATTCCTGAGAGTATGCCACGTTAACATTATATCTACTTCCTCACCTATTTCATGAAACATGTATATCTGATGAAGCACTGTTAAACAACTTAGAATACTAACTTAACAACTAATATATTTGTAGATTATAAACGTTATGAACATAATTAAAGAAAGTAGAAATAAGTATGGTAAAGAACATTGATGCTACACGATGACCAAAATAATGGGATATTGTATTACAATGGTATTTGGTGGTTTCATTTGGCAAGTAAGAGCAATCTGTTGGAGTTAAAGTCGATGGCTCCATCTAATGAGCAGAATGAGAAGTAGGAAGTATCAACTCTAGCGAACAGTTATAGCAAATAGAAAATAAGCAATTTCTACACAAGAAACGAATGTAATCTATCATTAACCCTAACAAGACATGGTAGTGAAACATTACACGTTGATAGAGCACATTCACGCCAACAGTATGTTTGAATCTACCATCAAAACTGTGAGGATATGGTGGTGAAATGTTAAAGATTGTACGTCTGAAGAAAAATATACTTATTTTAATCTAGTATAACACTGTATGTTTTTTATCTTACTTATAAAATTGTCTTCTATTGAGAAAGAAGTTGAGAGTAGTTATTTAGTTCTGGTTTCTGTTTCATACCTTATTTAAATATTTAATTCCGTTCGTCATTGGTTCACCGATATTCGTCGTGTGAATAACGATTGCGAATTTTATGGAATTATGGATTAGTATTCATATGAATTCCTTTTATTTCTCTGCAAATTCATACATGTTTGTTTCCTTAAGAATTTCGCGCATAACTGTCCTTAATTTAGAATTAAAGGGCTAGAGGCAAGACAAATAGCCAGTATCACCAACCGCCAACTCCTGGGCTAATATTTTATTGAGATTTGATGGTCACCCACCCACGGCTCCAAAATGCGGAAGGCGAGTTTGCAAAAACGATTCGCGAAGAATGACAGTCCAGGTACGCTAACTTTTGGCCACGCCAGGCCCAGGAAGTAGGCTTGCTTGTTTGTTTGTAGTTAAGTACAAAACTACACAAAGGGCAATCTGTGCTCTTCTCACCACGGGTATCAAGCGTTGTAAGTCCGCAGACATACCGCTGTGCCACCGGGGGGCAAGCAGTAGGTAAATAGACAATTAGCTATAACTATATGATAAAAATATAGTTTGATAAATACGGGGAGACGCAGAAAAGAACCAATCAAACTGCTGGCGAGGTGAGTAAATTAGGCAGACAGACACCAAATTAAACAAACTTATACTAATGAATCGATAATCAGAAAGGAATGTATTCAATCGGAACAGTGAAAAAAAAACAAAAAAACCTAAATATGGTATCGGATCACAACAAATACCAAACGCAATATTTTCTTAAAACAGTTGCAATAAATCCTACAATTAATTTAAAACAAAACTGAAACCAAAAACTTCTATATACACACAAAATCAAAAGTTGAATAAGCTTCTAATTTGGATAAGCAATAAAAATTGTGATTACATTATTCAAACAGATAAATAGTCCAGCTTTCTTGTATATTCATTTTTTTATGTGAGTCATTGTCTGTGACTGCGAAGAAAAGTAACATTAATTTTTATCTTCTTGGCTTTTTAGTTTATGACATCATCGTCCTCAAGAGGGCCTGTACATCTGCATATCAGAGATTTATAAAACACACTTGTTCTTTTCTCAGTGCAAAGCTACATAATGAGCTATCTGCACTCTGTCTACCGCGAGGATTTTAGCGTTGTAACTCCATAAACTTATTAACACAGCGGTGGACAAATTTAAAGATAATAATCACAGCATTAAAACAAAATGTTAAGTTGTAAATGTGATGTAGGTCACTGATCACAACTATACAGTGTCAGTGCTGCATATGGCATTTCACGTGTGTGGCGTACTCTACGCTTCAGTCGCCATTTTATGTGTGCTCGAAAATTTTGTTTGTTTGGAATTTCGCGCAAAGTTACTCGATGGCTATCTGTACTAGCCGTATTTAATTTTGCCACTCTTACGCTACTCTTTATCAACGAATAGTGGGATTGAAGATTACGTTAGAACGACCCCATGGCTGAAAGGGCGAGCATGTTCGGCGACGGGGATACGAACCCGCGACCCGCAGATTGCGAGTCGAGTGCCCTAACCACCAGGCCGTCCTAGGCCTATGTTCGAAAATTAAAATAAGTTTTTCCTTTTTGTTACTGAACGATATTAAGCCCCATTAATATTATCTGGCAGTCAAGTATTACTACTGGTAGATTAGTTTTAAGCCGAGCGGTGCTCGGTTGATTTTTTTGCTAATCTGTGTGTTGTGTGGGTTCACTGTAGGCCAAGTATTACATACATGGCTATGAACTTAATAGATCTACAAGTAATATAAACTCAAACATACACACACATATATAAGCAACTAACTAAAATCGTGTCACAGTTTAATACCGCAAGTGATAATAGACAACGAACATGCGCAGTGAAACGTTTATCTCTGAACTATAATACTGTGTAAATTTATTGTTCATTTTTATCATTAATATTCAGTAATGGTATTCAACTTTTTAAAAAAAGGTAATAGCAGAATACCATGCACTGTAGTAAGGATACCGGATTTTGTTGTGGTAGTCCTGCTCTCTACCACCTTAAAATTAGTAAAAACTTCACAAGTGAATTTCTGACCTTGTCTTTGGTGTCATATTATTATGGTTCCCTGCCCCACTAGTGTAAAGTTTTTTGATATTCTTTAAAAACATTACTGGTTACGTAAATGAGGGTACAGGTGTGGATTTGGATTTTTTAGAAAGCATTTAATAAAGTGCCACATATAAGGCTTGTTGAAAAAGGATATTTCTGTAGTTGTGGGGGGTAAGTTGTCTGATAGTGTTTAAAACAGTTTCAGTTTCTTTGAAATAGAGGGAGGTTCTTTTTATGTTATATAAACTAAGAAACTCCTCTCTGTAAAAAAAATGATTTTTTCCAGATCAGTCCAGGGGGACTATTGTACGAGGGCTAAAAAATTAGGTCACAGAACCCTAGGATTCAGGTATATAACCATTCCTGGTTAAAAGAACCTGCAGCCTCAAGGGATTTGTAAAGGTCTTTGAACCGAATAGCAAGCCTGAATGTCGCTTTTATAACGCGCGCAAAGTTGAAAGTGTGGAACTAATTCAGAGGCACCATTTCAAAAGCTTGGACTCCTGGATCCGCAGGCCAGCACGCTAACTACTTGACTCGAAATATCAGAAATAATATTATAAGCTATTATAATACACTCAAAACTTAAGCGCAATGTCTGTTGTAAAGAGTGATTCTGTAAAAAAACTTTGAGCCCTCATAACACTGGAAATAGGGAACGAGTTTTCTAGTTGTTAAAAAGAAACCTAAACAAATGATTATTTGTGCTTTACTTACAGCGAGTATGAAAACCAGAGTTTTAGCGTTATAAGTCCCCAGACTTAACGCTGAGCCACCGGGGGCCAGTAAACGAGAGATAAAGCACGTGATTATGTTTTTCAGTATTTTCTGTGACTCTAATTTGGTGGTTAGGCCTTGAGTTTTTCTAGGGCACATATATATATTTTTTTAAAAAAGGTCTAACTAAAGGACGTTATGATGTTATATATATATATATATATATAT
>NW_013671705.1:21579-38044 GCF_000517525.1 Limulus polyphemus
GTTATATATATATATATATATATATATAAATTCGTGAAAAAATTATATCGACAGAAGAAGTATCTTGAATTAAAATAATTAATATCAGCTTTACATAAGCGTGTATATGGATTCTTTTTCACAGGATAAGCTTGCCTGAAATCACTATCAACTCATGCCGTGAATATAAACATACACTGTGTGAGGTTACTTTAGTAAATAACCGACACGACTTTTGTCTTTATTAAACTTCTTTTACTCGTGTCTTTGTAGCTTTATTTAGAAACATTTTTTTACGGTCTCTGGTGAATGTTTAGGTAAATGTAAGATTTAGTTAAACCTTTGGGTGATCTTGGAAGGGAACTCGACAAATTTATTAACGCATAAACAACGGGATTGGCTGGACTAATTGGTCACGTGGTCATGAAACGGAATGAGCCACGTACGTTTGGATCACATTCAAGACATTATATCTTACTCAAGTACTGTTGGACTAACGCGCCACAGTCTACGGTATTTCACCATGCCAGAAAGAAACAAACTCCAAGACATTCTAGGGCTTCGAGAGTTTTCCAACAAAAAGTTCCTGGGAAAGGCGTTATTGGCAGAATTCATCGGCACAGCCGTACTGGTCTTAATCGGTTGTGGCTCCTGCACTAAGGGTTGGGACACGGGCTATTCTCCGACCATTGTCCAAATAGCTCTAGCCTTCGGTGTGACCGTAGGAACAGCAGTTCAATTTATTGGTCACATCAGTGGAGGTCATATTAACCCGGCGGTTACCGTGGCGTTTTTGATAACCAGAAAAATATCCATCTTTCGTGCAGTTCTTTACATTGTTGTCCAGTGCTTGGGGGCGATTGTCGGTGCTTCTGTACTAAAAGGAGTCACCCCTATTAAACAGCAAGGAGACTTAGGAGCGACGCTTGTTCACAATAACCTGAGCGCCGTCCAAGGTTTCATCGTTGAACTTTTCATCACTTTTGTATTGGTTTTCACTGTATTCTCCTGTTGTGATACAAACAGACAAGACATCAAGGGATCTACTCCTTTAGCCATCGGCCTCTCGGTGGCAACTTGCCACATGTTTGCTGTAAGTTGTCTTTCCCTCATTACTTGCTCTAAAGCTATCTCTTGTTAGCGCCACGTTTCATGTGACAAAAAATGTTTAAAATCCGTCAAAATCGCAGTCTCCAGTCAGATACGTTTCACATTACTACTGTACAATATGAATAAATATCCTCGTTGTCAGGTGTATTACTTTATGAATCTGTTTTAGGTGGTATTAAGCATTTTTAATTTAGCTGAGGTCTACAACTCTAGAATAGTGGTGGAATATTTTGTTTGTTTCGGATCTTTATACAACTGAAAGATTAGAGGGAAGGCAGCTATTTAATAGCACCTACCGCCAACTGTTGGGCTATTTTAATCAAATAGTGATTTCACTGTCACTCTTATAATGCACCCACGGTCTCAAATTGTGAAGCGTAATTATGAGACAACGAAACGCGAATTATGAACCCTTGGACTTATAATCGGGCACACTAACTGTAGGCCACACCTGACCCGGTAGAATATTTCAATGTGTACCCCCTGTATGTGTTAACATGGCGCAGAACTGTATGACCACATGTTTGAAACCTACAACAGGATTCGATGACGAGGAACCCACTTTGAGACTAATAATGGTTGGAGACGGCTTGAATGGGTAATGAAGAAAAACTTTAATATAAGTTTAACATAACAGCAAATGTACAACGTTTCGAAAAGGTTTTGTTGTCATCGGGTACGTTGTACATTTGCTGTTATGTTAAACTTATATTAAAGTTTTTCTTCATTACCCATTCAAGCCGTCTCCAACCATTACTACAACAGGATTGTTACTTTCAATACACTAAATAGCCTAAATCACGAACACAGAGCCGCAGTGGTGGAACGATATACGTAATGTTATCGTTTATTTGTTATTAAACGCAAAGCTACACAGTGAGCTATCCGTATTGTGCTCCTCGCAGGGATCGAACCTACATTTTTAGCGTTTTAAGCTCCGAAGCTTACTTCTGAGCCACCTGGAAACATTTAGTCTTTATGAACTTATTATTTTTGTAGATCGCTTACTTATGAATGTTTCAGCTAGGACTACTTTAGTCTCAAAAGTAGATTAAAACACACCAGTCTTGTAAGTTTTTTTTTTTTGTATTGCAGGATTTTTGCAATCCGTTCACTTTATGTACAAAATATTAAATCGAAACTGACTGCTAGAAACCGGGTTTTGATACCCGTAGTAGGCAGAGCACAGATAGTCCTTTGTGAAGTTTTGTGCTTAATTACAAACAAACAGCTTCGTCAGGAGGTATTGACATCCTTCTAGTTCGCTAATCCACAAGAAACTAATTTGGAAAACCATCACCAGTTAATCGAACACTAATACATGTGCCTAAAAGGTTCATTGTTGCTTATTTTTACGGTGTGAACGCTCTTTACAAGCTGGCAAAGCGTTATACTTGTCATAATTAGGTTCAGACATTCTTGAATTTAAATTGTTCAAAAACGCAACCAATAAAAGTAAATACACAAATATGTATTCTCTAAACTCTGTTTAACAAGTGAATAAAATAACGACCTGTATCTCCAAAATGTATCTTTACTGGCTCAATATTTCGTTATTGCACCTTCTTCAGGAGTTATTGATATTCTACAAATTCACTAATCCAGTTGGTTCCAGTTTAGTTTAGTGAACTTGCAGGATATATGTCAGATTTTAAAACATAATATTATATATATGTATGGGTTCTGTTTTTTTTTGTTTTTTTGCCTATTGTCGAAATAAATGGCTTTTACTTATATTTCTTTATAGTATAAATATATACTATGTTGTTGTTGGGCTTAGGATTCTTCTACAGTAGGTGTCTCTGACTTATTAGCGATAAATTCAACGATGAATAAACAGCGAACACTTTACTTGTTGTCAAATAATATATATATTTGGAATAAGTTAAGCGTATGTACAATAAAGTGTTAACACTATGGAGAATATCAGCATATCGTAAACACTATTTATATATAGTTCTCTTCTTCTTGTCAAAAGTCTACTTAGGCCTGTTCAATTACTTTAGAATCTCAGTTGACAAGCCGAACTATTTTCTCTAATACTGGCGCAATATTATTATTAGTCTGGTGTGATTCACTTACGATTGTGGTCTTCTTTCTTCTGAAGATCCTATGTTTCTTTTGTCAAAGTGTACCCAGTCTGATTCAATTACTTTAGAATTTCTCTTTGACGGAATAAACTTTTTTTTTCTTATTTCTTTTTCCACTTTTAGTTTCACTCTAATATATATATATATACGAAACGTTAGGCCTATATCAGTCGTTAGGCCTATCACTTTTACGTTACTTAACTCTTCACCAACTACATTCTCTGCTTTTAACTGTCTGCTGCTTCCCGCTCTTCTCACGCTATTTATATCTTTATTATAAAGTCGTCTGCCACTTTCTATATTCTCGACACCAATTAGTTATTAACAAAACCATCTACAATCGTCTGCTTTTAACTCTTATTATAACAAAACTTAAAACTAATAAATATACTCACAAATATAAATTAATCACTATTATTTAAACCAAGCAGTCTTTTATATCATGACAATATTGATAGCTCCTGATTAAAGCTGTAATAACGAAATATTGAGCTAATAAAATACATTCTGGAGATATAGGTCGTAATATTACTTTTTTATGTGTCATTTCACTCCAGTTCTCCAATGGGTAAACTGGCGAGCATTCAAGAGGGTTAACCCCGCTCTTCGGTCAAGAGACGAAAATGATAACAAAGAAGGAATGAACGAGAAACATAAGTGATAGGTAAAGGTATTGAGGTCAAAGTGAGAGGTCAGGAGTGAGAAGGAAAGAAAATGTGAGAAAGACGAAACGGTAGGCTTAGGTATTACAAGATAAGCGAAGTGTGACGACAGAATGTTATGTATTTTGGAAACCAAGTTGATTTTATTGACGTATAGTGTTGTTGTACGGTTCAAACAGTGAATTCTATGGGTAGTAGTTCACTGGATAGATAGATAGATGGGGGTACATGAGACATCGTTATGATTGGGATCGTCAGGCAGAAGTGACATGACATAAAAGTTTAAAAGATGAACAGCAGGTGCTGAGACGTTCTATGAGGTATGCACGATGGTGCCAATGGTGCTTATTTCGAGAATGAAAACACTTGGGAACATAGAGTACGAAGCTGTCGCAGGTGGAACAGAATATGTGGAAATATAATAGTCTACAACTCTCGGGTGGGACTAGGAAATTTAATAATGAAAGTAAGTCAGAATGCATGATGTTCCAAAACCTGGAGACGATAATAAAAAGCTGGAGAAACAGAAAACCAAGCGGTGATGCAGTAAAAGAGGTGGATTTAAACCCCAATAGGTCTCTATGAGAGACTGGAGCAGATTGAGACGGCGAGAAACCTTGTCCGAGAGAGCAGACAGGTGTGCCTTCTGTGTAAGGTGATTATCAAATATGATATCAAGATACGTCATCAGGTGAAAAGCTGGATGGGTATATTGTCAGTACAGACATCAAACAAGGACGGGTCACAGCACGAGCGGAATTTTCGGCGTGTAGAACCAAAAAAATACCACGTGTTTTGGGTGAATTGAGGATGAGACGCTAGTCGACGACATCAAACTAAAAATCAATTAACAGTGGATTGTAGAACAGTGTTTCTCAGCCGGATTTACCAGACGATCCCCGCGTCCCGGCTTTGGTCGTCGAGACCCCCCTATTATCTCCACAAGGATGAAAAAAACATGGCAATTATACTTATTTCAATAAAATGTAGAATCAGCGTAGACAGTTCGCGACCTCTTTGGGTTACTTGTTTGTTTGTTAATTTGTTATGAATTTCGCGCAAAGCTACACCAGGGCTATCTACGCTATCTGTCCCTAATTTAGCAGTGTAAGACTAGAGAGAAGGCAGCTAGTCATCACCACCCACTGCCAACTCTTGGGCTACTCTTTTACCAACCAATAGTGCTATTGACCGTCACATTATAACGTCCCTACGATTGAAAGAGCGAGCATGTTTGGTGTGACGGGGATTCAAACCAGCGACCCTCAGATTGCGAGTCAATCGCCCTAACCACCTGGCCATGCAGGGCCTAATGTGGGGGGAAAATCTGCAGTTAACGTGATTTTTGTCACAAATTTCAGGCCTGTTGGTTTCTAATGTTTTATGAGCTTTCGGTGTTTACAGCCATTATTTTTTCAAATAAACATAATAACAAGCTAAATTTGCTCTTTCAATCTTCGAATATTGAAAGAAAAAAACCCTGTTTCAATTAACGAAGAATATTAAAAAAACTTCTAAAAGCTATTTCTTTCCTTTCTCTATCTCACTACATAAAACTGATTATGATTGACAAGGTGGGTGGGTGTACAAGTAGCTTAACTACTTCCTTTGTTAACGCCAAATTTGTATTAACATGGTCATCCGGTTTATTTATAAATGGAATTTCAGAACTAGGAACACAAGTGGAACAAATTCCAGTAATTCTGTTTTCAGAACATTTTCTGGTATGAACATTCGGATGAATAGTAACGTATGTAAAGGGGGGGGGGGGAAGATAAAAAAATATCATTGTTTAGTAACTGTAGCACTAATAACTAATGTTTCGTTTTTAATAACACCACAGTCCCTTACAACCACATATTTTATCCAAACATTTGAAAGTACTTGACCCATTCTCCAGAACTTGATGGACATTAACTCCCTCAAAAAGAAAAAAAAATGCATGTAAGGGAACGTTTCAAAATGCCCCCAGTGGCTCAGAAGTAAGTCTGGGGGCTTGCACTGCTAAAAACTGGGTTTCAATACCCGTGGTAGGCACAGCTCAGATAGCCCGTTGTGTAGCTTTGCGCTTAACAACAAACATATCCCATAACGCCTCAAATGAAAAATATCTTTCTCAGCCTTGCTCTCGTGGCTTTAATGTATTACACATAAGCAAAAAGAACGTTTCAAATGTTCAGAGACCTGGAGTGCTATAGCACCCCCACTTTTACAAACTTGACAACTGTAAATTATATTAATTTTCTGGGAAGGGCGTGCTCCCACCCTCTAGTTTGAGCTGATTTTAGTAGCTCCTTATACAATCAGTCTCTCATTGTAAAATCTGCATGTCTAGCCAAGCACCCCCACTTTTACAAATTTGACAAATATGGCAACTGTAAATTATATTAATTTTCTGGGAAGGGCATGCTCCACCCCCCCTAGTTTGAGCTGACTTTGGCAGCGCGGGAGCTGATTTTAGTAGCTCCTTATACAATCAATCTCTCATTGTAAAATCTGCATGTCCAGCCAAGCACTCCCACTTTATAAGTCCTTGCTACACCATTGACGTTGACTTAATATTTGTGGTTTTTACATTATAGTTTTTGAATTAAAAGACCATTAAGTAATCAACTTAGTGCGTGCTAACTTACTTTCTACCACAAAGTCCCATAATCGTGGGACCAGTAAATGTAATGACTTAATCAACTGTACGTACTTTAACACAAAATATACAAATTGATTATTCATGTATGCGATCTTTCTTACCTTAGAGTTACTTGATGTATTGCTGCGTTATTTATTTATTTTTTGTTTACGAGCGATATTTTCATTTAAACAGATCAAATACACTGGATCAAGTATGAATTCAGCTCGATCATTTGGACCTGCTGTCATAGCCGACGTCTGGCTACATCACTGGGTAAGTCTTCACACTATACGTTCTGGTTAACCCTAAGATTACCGATTTGTTTTTATATCGTCAATATATTGCACCCTGTTGTACAACTTTATGTTTTTGTCAGTAAATTTGGATAAGTCACTCATCTTCTTTGTATACTACACAGGAAACTGGAGCAGTTAATACTGAGAGTAATTGCAATATTGATAGTATTTCTGCTGTATCTCAAATGTTATTAGGATCCTGTAACTGAATAAAACATGGGTTCATAAACAACTTATTACACAAATCTGTTTAAAAAGCCGATGTATGATAATTTTAGACTTAATACATTAATACTTAATTTGTTTTCAAATCCCTTTTTTTCAATGTGGATTTAAACAGCGTAATCAACCGTTTTTTAAATGAATTTCTGTCTAATGAAAGAATCATCATGGAGTCCGAAAAAGCGTTTGAAACTCAATGGGAGATAAAGGTACAAAGTCCATAAAAAAGAACTTTACACTGAGGTTAACATTGACAGCACTACTGGGCTAGTTTCTTAAATTAATGTGGACGCTGAACAGCTTTAAGGACTGTTAAAGTGAAAATAAGCTTGAGTATATATATATAACAGGCACTACCCCCCTCCCCGCCAAAAAACAAATCAAACAAGAACAGCAAGAGATCCTTTCAAAACACATCCCATGATGCCCCAAATGAACAATACCTTTCTCATCCTTGGGCTTTAAAGTTTTATATAAAAAACAACTTCTACTCTCAAACGAGTGTAGTTGGCTGTTTTACGAAAACATTCTAAGGCCTAGCATAGGCTGGACGTGCAACCTGCGGGCTTGAATCCCGTCACCGGCTTTACTCACCCTTTCGTTCGTGGGGGCGTTATAATGTAACGATTAATCCCACTTTTCCTTGGTAAAGAGTAGCCTAAGAGTTGGCAGTGGGTGGTGTTGACTAGTTGCCTTCCCTCTAGTCCATCACTAGCGCAGTTAGCTCTCGAGTAGCTTTATGCGAAATTCAGAAACTAACTAACTACTAGTGTTCTCTGTCGCCAAATGTTAGAAGGCACCAATCTGATATTAATCAAAGGTTTCAAAACGTGCAATGCCCTTCGAAAGTCTTGTTTCAAAGATTGGAGAACGTGATAAAAGATTCGGTTAATTTTAAGTCAGATACTGCAAGTCTTTCATTAGTCATTTATTTCAGTGATGTTTTATTTCGGTTTAGTTGTTGTTAGAAACCCGATATTAAGCGTCGTAAGCCTTGCCACTGGGAAGGGTTTAATGTTATAAACTAGACGATCTCTGTGTTCGATTTTCAATGATGTGAAGGTATAATTGGCTCTATGCGTTTCTCACGGCTCTAATATAAGATTGTAAAAAGCTGTGGAAGTAAAAGGTAAGTAAATGTGATCTTCAGTTTTAGATTGTTATTTCTATAGCGTGTTTTATCTTTATCCAGGTGTACTGGATAGGGCCTGTTCTTGGAGGCGTTGTGGCAGGGCTCTTGTACGAGCACGTTTTTGCTGCTTCAGCGCCACCTAATGACGAACTTGACAACTTGGAAATAGCAGAACTCAGATAATAAGAAGTCAGAAGTGAAAGGCAATTTCTTCATTTAAAAACAATATGTTTTTATTATTTTCTCAAGAAATAAAGTGTTTCTATAATCTAACATATTTTATATTCATATACGTTTTTCTGCTATGGATAGTTAAAAAAAACAGTATTTTATTTCTCTATTGTTCATGAAATAAACATTTATGACTATTTTGCAAGAATAATTTATTGTTATTGTTTTTCAGGATCACCACTTGACATTCTGAAATTCTTAACATTTGGGACACAGCAGTGGTCAGAACACTATTTATATAAACCAATTTTATTTTCCTTGTGAGTCTAACATGCGTGCGTTTTTGTGCGTGTACAACTTTAGCAATCAGTAGTAAAGATTTTAGTGTTGTTTGAACTGAATCTTTACTGTTTAAGGTGATTTTTGCCCGAACGTTCTATTAGGGTTTTGTGCAATTCCTTGCGATTCCTATTATGTGGGCCTGGCATGGCCAGGTGGTTAGGGTGATCGACTCGCAATCTGAGGGCCGCAGGATCGAATCCCCGTCCTATCAAATATGCTCGCCCTTTCAGCAGTTGGGGTGTTATAATGTGACGGTCAATCCCACTATTAGTTGGCAAAAGAGTAGCCCAAGAGATGGCGGTGGGTGGTGATGACTAGCTTCCTTCCTTCTAGTCTTTCACTGTTAAATTAAGGACGAATAGTCCTCGTGTAGCTTAACGTGCGAAATTCAAAAACAAACAAAGAAACCCTATTACCAACCAATATTGTGGTTCCGGATAAGCCATTTGATAGAACAACAATTGTTACGATGTGAACGCTTTTTATAAGCTGGCTAATCACATTTATAATTATACTTGTAGCTAGAATTTATTACAATGCATCAGTTATTATGATATATTAACTAATGTACCTAGGAAGACATAGGGGTCTCCGGGGGGGGCTGAGATCAAAACGTCAACCAACTTACGTTACTCCTCTGGGATCCCTAAAGGTACATTCTAGGTTTGATTACAGATGATCCAGCGGACACACACACACACACGCATACTTTCATTAAATAATGATTTAGATAACGTCTTACGCTAGCGATGCGTGACTTATTGATGGATAATTATTTTAACATTACATCACAACAAGACTGACAATATTAACTGGAAACTAAATGGGCTTGGGGTTACGATGTCTGTACGACTTGTAAAGTGATTCTTTATTACTAGAAAGTAAACAATGTTGTCACGCGAAAACAAAACATAAAACACTAACGTAACTAGCATGTAAGTGATGGCTTTGTTACTTCCCTGGGATGACCTAGAAAAACGAATGTTTTATAAATTTTTACTTCCGTTATATAATATAATTTATTAAAAGTATATATCCTTAGCATTCTGAGAGGTACTACATTGTAAACTTTGATGAAAACTTATACATAATTCTGGTTTCCATGTTGTTTCTTGGGCCTTCTTACAATTTTCCTGATTGATGATGCGTCTGTTCGCTAATGGGTTAGTTGCTATGGCTGATTTCCTGATTGATGATACGTCTGTACGCTAATGGGTCAGTTGTTATGGCTGATTTCCTGATTGATGATACGTCTGTACGCTAATGGGTCAGTTGTTATGGCTGATTTCCTGATTGATGATACGTCTGTACGCTAATGGGTTAGTTGCTATGGCTGATTTCCTGATTGGATGATACGTCTGTACGCTAATTGGTTAGTTGCTATGACTGATTTCCTGATTCATGATGCGTCTGTTCGCTAATGGGTTAGTTGCTATGGCTGATTTCCTGATTCATGATGCGTCTGTTCGCTAATGGGTTAGTTGCTATGGCTGATTTCCTGATTCATGATGCGTCTGTTCGCTAATGGGTTAGTTGCTATGGCTGATGCAAACTTTTTACCCTTACTTTACCTTCCCGCCCTCCCCGATGGGCACAGCACACATGCGCTTTACAACAAACAAACCTTAAGCTATTAAGGATGGTGCGAACTTTTTGTTCTACAGAAATATGAATATATATGTATATATATAATTATATATTTGTCACACTAGTCACATTGCAAGCACGACTTTACTAAAGTAACCACTCATTCATTCAAGTAATGTAATATAAAACAAAACTTAAAAAACGGGGGGAGGATCACTTTCTATAGAACGGCAATGATGTTCCTAAAGTAACTGATAAGTACTTTTATTAAAAACGAAACTATTATTCGAAAACAAAAACCATTAGTAGCTCACATCTGGTGATGATTAATCCAGAGAATCGTAAACTTTATCTACTAATTGTTCCTCCCATGGCTTAGGGGTAAGTTTAAGGGCTTGTAACACTAAAATTCAGGGTACGGTAAGCACAACACAGATAGCCCATTAAGCACTGATCGATATTTTTTCCAGAGCCTGTAATATTGTGTTTTCATAGATGATTACCTACGTGCTAGTGTGGGAGAATTGTCTTACATCAGCTTTAACTAACGTCACCCACATCTTAGGGCACGTGTGCCGAGAAACGTTTATAATAACAGGGAATTAAGTTTCAACTTAATAACTAGCATACTTCCTTTTTATTTAGACTCGCTCTGTTAATGAACATAAATATGGTGCGACAGGGGGCGTCGTTAATTAAAATGTTACCTCGCTCTTTTCTTCGCAGCTATTGCCCCTAATTCTTTGCATATATGAAACAATATTACACACTTGTTTGTTGGTTTCAGATTCTTCGCACAAAGCTAATCAAAGGTCTATCTGCACATTATCGTTTCTAATTCTGAATTAAGACTAGAGTGAGGGTAGTTAATCAACAGCACCCACCGCCAAATCTTGGGCTACTCCTGTGTGATGGAATAGTAAGACTTGACCATTACTCTTATAACGTAAACACAGCTCCAATGTCCGTGACAAGTTTTTGTGGCAATTGGCCACAAACCATGAATCCTTGGATTCACAGTCTGGGCATGCTAACCACTGGGCCACGCCCTGTCGTTATATAAAGCTAAAATATTTGGAACTTATATGTTCCCTCAATATATTAATATAGAGTGAACCATAAATAAGAATAAGTTTACTAAAGGATTTTTCAGCTCACTTATTTCTTATTACAATTTATCCTTATTCTTCATCCTTGTTTGTTTCTAGAACCTGTTGATGGTTGCTTCATCCTTGTTTGTTTCTATAACCTGTTGATGGTTGCTTCATCCTTGTTTGTTTCTAGAACTTGTTGATGGTTGCTTTATCCTTGTTTGTTTCTAGAACCTGTTGATGGTTGCATTTGCTGATTGCTGAAACACCTCGTAGACTTACCAAAGAGTAAAGGTTTTTGTACTGAAGGCGTGGTGGGGGGAAAAGGTGATACTATGTGGAAATTAGGAAGGGAAACACTTTGAACACTTGCTTTAAGAAAAGAAAGCTTGTTTATTCCCATTGGAGTAGATGTAACGACAAACCACTATGGGTTATAAAACCTTGGTTCATTAATTGGATTATAAACCCTTGGTTCATTAATTTGGTTATAAACCCTTGGTTTATTAATTTGGTTATAAACCCTTGGTTCATTAATTTGGTTATAAGCCCTTGGTTCATTAATTTGGTTATACACCCTTGGTTCATGTAATGGATTATAAAGCCTTGGCTCATTAATTTGGTTATAAGCCCTTGGTTCATTAATTTGGTTATACACCCTTGGTTCATGTAATGGATTATAAAGCCTTGGCTCATTAATTTGGTTATAAACCCTTGGTTCATTAACTGGGTTATAATCCTTTGGTTCATTAACTGGGTTATAATCCCTTGGTTCATTAATTGGGTTAAACTTGCTTGTGGTCCACCCTGTATTTTATGTCCAACAAGAGAAAATCCTCAATAGCCACGACTGTAATTAGATCTCAAATCAGTCAAGAGATGACGGAGCTATGAGCTAAAAGTTTGTACTTGAAAAAAACTCAACAAAAAACACAAACTCGGAGCCGCTCATCAGCGGCTATAAAGATAGTCATTAGTTGCTCGTAAGGGTTTCCATATGTTAAAGTAACTCTTTGATCAGATAATATTAAAATTACTCTTTGTTCATATAAAAATACCAATTTTAGGCATTTCAAGTTCTACGTGCTAATATTCGTAGATTTAAACACAAGTTTCATGCATTTCAAGTTCTACGTGTTAGTATTCGTAGATTTAAACACAAGTTTCATGCATTTCAAGTTCTACGTGTTAGTATTCGTAGATTTAAACACAAGTTTCATGCATTTCAAGTTCTACGTGCTAGTATTCGTAGATTTAAACACTAGTTTCATGCATTTCAAGTTCTACGTGTTAATATTCGTAGATTTAAACACTAGTTTCATGCATTTCAAGTTCTACGTGTTAGTATTCGTAGATTTAAACACCAGTTTCATGCATTTCAAGTTCTACGTGTTAGTATTCGTAGACTTAGATTCCAGAAGATGCTCGATGTTGTTGGTATAAATATCATATATTTACACCTTTCTACTCGCTCAACCTTTGTCTCGCCGATTGAATGATTTTAATAATTATGTACAAATAGTTTAATCTACCTTTGCTCGGTGAATATGCTGGTGATGATACTCAGAGTCTAACTCTGGTTCCGAGAAGTAACTTAATTCCTGATCACAGCTGCTGTTGAACCCTTCCTCGCCATTAACACTTTGCTCGTTTATACGAAGCACCGACCGGTCTCGAATGTCCCTTGTTAATTAGAAAACATAAAAAATATTATCTGACCAAAGAGTTACGTTAACATTATCTGATCAAAGAGTTACGTTAACATTATATGAACAAAGAGTTATTTTAACATTATCTGACCAAAGAGTTACGTTAACATTATATGAACAAAGAGTTATTTTAACATTATCTGACCAAAGAGTTACTTTAACATTATCTGATCAAAGAGTTACGTTAACAAGTTTCATGCATTTCAAGTTCTACGTGTTAGTATTCGTAGATTTCAAGTTTCATGCATTTCAAGTTCTACGTGCTAATATTCGTAGATTTAAACACTGACCTAGATTTGTAGACGTGACTCCTGTAATATCCGGGATCATCATACCAGGGGGGGTTGTAGTCACCAAATGATTTTTGAGGCTCGATTCGTCTTCCTGAAGATGTTGGATAGCTTGGTGGAATTTCACGATCAGGAGAGGAGTCATAAGCGGACTCATAGCCTCTTTCACAGACAGGAATGTAATGACTGTGTCCATGTGGATAATAAGGATAACCATGTACTACAGGGTAGCCACCTTGAGACTCATAACGAGGTTCTGTAAGATAACAACAGGTTAACAGTTATGTTGACGATATCGATAGTCATGCACTACAGAGAAGCCACCTTGAGACTCATAACGAGGTTCTGTAAGATAAGATGTCGTTAACATTTATGTGGACGATATCGATAGTCATGCACTACAGAGTAACCACCTTGAGACTCATAACGAGGTTCTGTAAGATAAGATGACGTTAACATTTATGTGGAAGATATCGATAGTCATGCACTACAGAGAAGCCACCTTGAGACTCATAACGAGGTTCTGTAAGATAAGATGTCGTTAACATTTATGTGGACGATATCGATAGTCATGCACTACAGGGTAGCCACCTTGAGACTCATAACGAGGTTCTGTAAGATAACAACAGGTTAACATTTATGTGGACGATATCGATAGTCATGCACTACAGAGTAGCCACCTTGAGGTTTATAACGAGATTTTGAGGATCAGATAAATTTAATATTTATATAATCGTTAAGGATAGTCATGTGCCACAGAGTAGCCACTTTGAGATTCATATCGAGGTTCTGGAAGATAACAACAGGTCAGCATTTATGTGAACGATATCGATAGTCATGCACTACAGGGTAGCCACCTTGAGGTTTATAACGAGATTTTGAGGATAAGATAAACTTAACATTTATGTAATCGTTAAAGATAGTCATGCGCCACAGAGTAGCCACTTTGAGATTCATAACGAGGTTCTGTAAGATAAGATAACGTTAGCATTTAAAGATGGAAACATTGCACTGACTTTAGAGCTTAATGTATGCACGTTGGTTCTGTTTATTATTGTACATTCTGCGAATTTATAAAATGCTGAGATGTTACGTTATCTTGTGTTAGATTTTATACAAAGCATTTTATATTACAAAACAAAGATATACAAGGTTTGTCATTTCCTAAAAAAACACACATTAGTCTTTATCAGTTTGTTTGTTTGCTACATGATGGCTATCTGCACTAGCAGTCCCTAATTTAGCAGAAGACTGGAGGGAAGGCAGCTAGTCATCACTAACTCTTGGGCTACTATTTTATCAACGAATAGTGGGATATAACGCCCCCACAGCTGAAAGGGCGAGCATGTTTGGTGTGATGGGGATTCGAACCCGCGACCCACACACATTGCGAGTCGAGCGCCCTAACCACCCGGCCATGCCGGGCCAGTCTTTATCAGAACTTTTAGTTTTCATTCGCGGATTCTTTTTTTTTGGATCATCAGTTAACAAAGCTTTCATTTCATTGATTCCTTTAAAGCAATTCATGATTATATTAAATATCAAATTTTTCGTGCCTTATTAGAAATATCATTAATGCTAGTTTTTCATAGTCTTTTTGCTTTTACTCTAAGGTATAAAATTCACTGCGAAGCAGTACAGTCTCATTTTTTTTCATTACAATCTTGATACAAGAAGTTTGGAATTATTTTGACCGTCATGACGCTTATCCTCAAGCAAGTATTCACTAACCTAGGATTGTTTGTCTAATGAGGTTCGCGAAAAGGTACTCGAGACCGGTTTGTGCTAGCTGTCCCTAATTTGGAAGTCATAAACTAAAGGGAAGACAGCTAGTCAACACCACTAGCCTCCAGCTCTTGGACTAATCAAATAGTGGGATTTGACTGTAATTCTTATAACGCATTCACGGCTGTAACGAGCCGCGCACCACGGAACCTCAGATGCACAGCCCGAAACTCTAACCAATGGTACTAGAATGGAAAACTATCGTTTTGGGTTTGAGGATTCTACATTTATTGTTCTTGGATTATTGTATTGAGAAGATAACGTTTTAACTCATAATATGTTAATTAAATCACCAAGGATAGTTCAATGCTTTCTTACCAATAACTGGAATAGCATGACTTCTCTTTCTCCACTCAGATGGCGCTGGAGAATAAGAACTCAATGGGGGACATTGGTTCACTTCGGTTGGCATTATAGGTGTCGATGGAAAAGGACTCCCTCTGCCATAAGCTGCTGAACTTATCGGAAGACGCAAGCATTGCTGAAATAAAGTGGCCAATTGAAAGATACACGAACTTTTTTTTTTCTATTTGGAAAAACTGCACACATACAAAATATATGATCCAAAACGTGTATGTTACAGTGATTTATAATTCAACCTTTTCTTCATAAACCAGTTGTTGAAAAATCCTTTATACATAGGGTGTGTAGTAACTCAGAGAAAAGTTGTTTGATGAGGCAGCCGATTACCATGTGCTATTCAAACTTGTATCAGTTATATTTATGTTACTTCCAGTGTTTAGATGTTTCATTTTCCAACCTCGCAGTGGCCCAGTGACAAAAATTATAAAAAGTCCTAATGATATGAATGATGAATACCACCTTCCATAAAACCTAACACATTTTTTTTTAAATTTTATTCGTAACAACTCACCCATCTCTTGATTAGATATACTAGCCACGTGTCGTTTTCCAAGGTGCTTTATACTCTTCAGCGATACGTTTCTGGGACAAAAACCCAATGTATTTAGGCTTATCTCGGTTTCGAATGCTATTCTCTTCCTCTTACATAAATTAAATACTAGTTTCATGCATTTCAAGTTCTACGTGCTAATATTCGTAGATTTAAACAATCCTGTAATCATTTTGTTCTATACTCCGCATTTAACCATGTGTACTGTAATAAAATGTTCCCATATTCCACATTTAACCATGTGTACTGTAATAAAATGTTCCCATATTCCACACTTAACCATGTGTACTGTAATAAAATGTTCCCATATTCCACATTTAACCACGTGCACTGTAATAAAATGTTTCCGTAAGGAATATTGTTCAACGTTTTTACACGGACAAGTAGGTATATACATGCCTGGCTTCTTCATCAATTAATGGAGTGACACTGCGGAACATGTTTAATTGTGGAATAT
>NW_013671705.1:38989-42579 GCF_000517525.1 Limulus polyphemus
CCTTGGTTCATTAATTTGGTTATACACCCTTGGTTCATTAATTTGGTTATAAACCAATATACCACAATAATAAAGGAGATAAGTCTATAAAGTGGAACTAAAATGTAGCTCGTAAATGAATTTTATACAACAAACTATAAACAAGAAAGCCAGAACGTATAGTTGATCACACAAGTTATAAACGAAATCTTCAATCGCAAATTCAACAGTATCTCAGCAAATATAAAATATTTAAATTAGTAAAAAAATCTAGATACTTATCTAACAATGCAGCATAAGTTGTTCACAGTGTAAGAACTAACAAAATGATAATAATAACTTTATAACCAATAATATTAACGGAACTAACTTTAATAAAAATGTAGAAAGGTATTGCTTACAAAATATGTACGAACCTCGTTCCTAAAATACACACAGTTTACCAAAATCCGAATACAATACTTAATAGTAATTTATTCTGATTAAAGCCCCCCCCCCCCCCAGTGGCACAGCGGTATGTCTGGGGTAGAATCCCGTTTCGATACCCATGGTGGGCAGAGCACAGATAGCCCATTGTGTAGCTTTGTGCTTAATTACAAACTTTCTGATTTTTTAAGTATGTGCAACAGATTACTTTTTTCCCAAGAATATCGTCAAATAATGGGTATTTTCACACATTTTATCGTTGTTTTTTTTTTTTTTTTGTCTTATGAATAGTTTTGAGTGAAAGGCCGATTTACATTTCATTGTTTTGTTCGAAGTTATGCACAAAGCTACACAATGGGCTATCTGTGCTCTGCCCTCCACGGGTATCGAAACCCGGTTTCTAGCGTTGTAAGTCCGCAGACATACCGCTGTGCCACTGGGGGGCTTACATTTTATCTATCACATTGAATTTTTAATTCGGGCTTTTAAAACAGTTCGTTTCATTGTATTATATTTTGGGCTATGATTTTACATTATATTGTACACTCCAACAGTATCATGTTCTGCATTATTACAAAAACAAACTTTATACACACACACACACACACATACGTGCATACGTTTCTTAGTTATATTAATCCAAATCCAAATTATTATACCGTACTATTTTAGTTTGCGTATTTTTACTACAATCTGTTAAATTTTGTCCAAACTATAAGGCTTGGAACCAAGTCTTATACAAGATAATAAACCTTCGAAAATGAAACCTATCAAGTTTTATGCTTGTAAACTTGAAAGTTTAAAGCCAAAGAAAGTGTTTAAAACTATGATACACAAAGCTTAGTACTAAAGATTAAGAACTAATAATATAAAACATAACCCTCTGGGTCTTTCTTCTTTGAAATAAAAGAAAACAAGACTTGGTTACTCTGAGTTTGCTGAACTGGATATAAGATTATTATAACAAATACCTATTCTAAATGAAGTTTCAATCTGTGGTACTTTAAACCTAAGCTGGAATATACTTTCTTCACAGACTTAGAACTTAACAAATCAGGGCTCGTACATCTGGATTTTAACATAGAGGTATGAAGACCATTATTGTAAACGTAGAAACATTTCAGGGTTAGGTCTATCCAAACCTAAAACAGCTTAGATCATGGATTTGAATCTAAGTTAAGGAAGTAACAGGCTTTGAACCATAACTAGAGGTTTCGAATACAAAGAGGAGTTCTGACGAGTAATTATATATGTATATTTTGTACTAAGGTGCATCTGGAACCACACAAACCTGTATAATTTTGTCTCTGTATAACCACACACACACTGCAATTGTTGAGTAAATAAATAAAATGCAGCTCTTCAGATAATGTGTTTGAATAGCAGTGAATTGAACTTAATCGCTATGAAGTCATTAAAACGCCATTTATTTTCAACATTCATTCTTGAAGATGAAATATAACTCGAATTATAAACTGTTTAAGAGGTTTTATCTGAACAGTTAATAATCATTGCAACCTGTTAAATTCAACTGATTTTTCTAAACAAAGGTACAGTTAAGACAATCCTTTACCATTTTGTTCTCTGGAGATCTGCTGAGTGTTGCAATATTTGGTGATGCCTGTCATCATGCCATCAGTCTTTGATGCTGTGGTCCGTTAGATAGTGAAGGAACCTCAACTTTTCAAGTTGTGGACATCAGGACATTTCCACTGTGGTAATATTATATGATGGAAGACTTTCGTAACGAGACTGGAACGTTTTCTTCTTTATAACAGCCCCCAGTAGCACAGCGGTATGTCTGCAGAATTACAACGCTAGAAACCGGGTTTCGATACCCGTGGTTGGCAGAGCACAAACTAGCCCATTGTGTAGCTTTGTGCTTAACTTCAAGTAAAGAAACAAAATTGTAAGCTGGAGACAGGGATGGTAACTTAATGCTCTAGTTGTAGATCTAGCCTGTTAAAAAATAAAATAATTAATAACAGATTTGTTTTTTACAAACCTCATGTTCATAAACTTCATTTAATATATAGCCCACTTAAAATCTGTTATATCTTCACTGCAACATTTGTTTACTTTTAAATATTATTATTTCCCAAAAATATCCATTAACTAGTTTTATTTCAATGACTAATAAAAACATTAAAATATTCATAACTATTTATCATTATTTAACGATGATATAAGCTCCACTAATTCGATGTATGCAATTTTCTGATGTTGTAATAAAATGGATTAAAAATGACACTAATTTTGTAAGTAGTTTTACAATATATATATATATATTTTGCAAGCGGTACATAGAAAGTTTTCGTTCAGTCAACTGACACACTAATAGAAAACCATCGTTTCATATGATATACTAAAACTTTTCTGACATCATGACAAAAACTGAATATTTCTCTTTCTTAATTCCGGTACTAAAACTATTTTTTCACTATGTATGAATTTAATCCAAAATTTGATGCTCAAAATTGAACGTGTATATATAATAAGGTGTTATCATCAAGTAGTTTTAACCTAATATCACGTATAAAAAAAATAGGGGTTGATGGGTACATGACTTGTACCACTAGAAAAATAGACAAGCGTGCATATAAAAATGCCATCTTTATGAACATTTAATATTTGTGGTAACAGATGGCAGCACAGTCCTACCAACTAGCATTTGTTTTCAGTCTTTTAACTAATTATACTTCTGAACATAATTCAAAAATTTATGAAATCACTCTATCGCAAACATCTTTTTCTTTAACAAAGGAATAAGATATTAACTTACAATCGTAAAACTTGTTGTTGGAATACTATATCTAGAGGGAGTCTGTCCTTAAAATAGCAAATTATGTTTTTTGAGGAAGCTAATTTATAAAATTATTTTTTAAATCAAATCCATCCATCCTTACACAAGAGGAAAACATAAATATCACACCATATAAGTATTATTGCCTGAGAATCTAGACCAAGTGTATTATCACGCTAGAATAAGTGTGCTTTTGTAATAAGTATTATTGCCCGGGAATGTAGACCAAGTGTATTATCACGCTAGAATAAGTGTGGTTTTGTAATAAGTATTATTGCCTGGGAATGTAAACCAAGTGTACTATCACGCTAGAATAAGTGTGGTTTTGTAATAAGTATTATTGCCTGGGAATGTAAACCAAGTGTACTATCACGCTAGAATA
>NW_013671705.1:43485-44567 GCF_000517525.1 Limulus polyphemus
CCATCCTTACACAAGAGGAAAACATAAATATCACACCATATAAGTATTATTGCCTGGGAATGTAAACCAAGTGTACTATCACGCTAGAATAAGTGTGGTTTTGTAATAAGTATTATTGCCTGGGAATGTAAACCAAGTGTATTATCACGCTAGAATAAGTGTGGTTTTGTAATAAGTATTATTGCCTGGGAATGTAAACCAAGTGTATTATCACGCTAGAATAAGTGTGGTTTTGTAATAAGTATTATTGCCTACATTCCCAGACCAAGTGTATTATCACGCTAGAATAACTGTGCTTTTGTAAAATGATTTGGCTAATTTATCTCCAATTTGGCATAATTATTTTTTATACTCATTCATGTTTTATTTATTTCATTTAATTACGAGCCTGGAAAACCTTTTATTATAAATTGAAGATATAGAGAGAAAGCTATTGAACTGATTTTTATAACCACTGACACAATGACAGATATAGGATGGTCTGATCAACCGTCGTCCCTATTATTCGAATATTGTTCGTCAGGGGGTTCAAGTGTTGTTTTATACTAGCTTCTAGGTGTCGTCTGGCATGTCCAGGTGGTTAGGGCACTCGACTCGCGCATTCGAATCCTGTTCCCGAACATCCTCGTCCTTTCGATCATGGGGTGCGTCATAACGTGACGTTCAATCCCACTATTCGTTGATAAAAATAGTACCACAACAGTTGACAGTAGACGTTGTTGACTGGCTGCCTTCTCTTTAGTTTATCACTACAAAATTAGGAACGGCTAACGTAGATCGCTCTCTTGGAGCTTTTCGCGAAATTAAAAACAAACAAATTGTTTATGAACTATATTCATGATCTTCTTTATATCCCTTACTTTTTTTAAAGAACAAAGCCACACAATGGACTATCTGTGCTGTGCCCATGACGAGTATCGAAACCCGATTTCTAGCAGTGTGAACCCTCAGTTTATACCATTAAACTTACTTAATGAGCCGTTCCTCAAAGTATTTATACACACATATGGTCGATGAATAGTTCCCTAAATATTTTATACATAGTTAAATAGTCCTTTCCCAATACAGATTTTGAAAATGTA
>NW_013671705.1:45390-54957 GCF_000517525.1 Limulus polyphemus
CTGAATATAACTTTAACGATACACTTATTTTCAACAGTCGCTCTATAACAAACGTTATAACAATACTCTGACTGCAGTTCAGTTACTCACTACCTACACACATTATTGTCCAGTCACGTTGTGAGCGTCTTATATATATACCAGACTAACACATATCTAGTAAATGCTAGGGCATTCACGAAGGAACAAGATAGTTCTAGAAACGTGGCGTGACACTAGTCACGTGACCTCGCTGACGCATAACTGCCCCCTCCTTAGTATTGTTCGTCCCGAACAATAACCATATACAATAAACCAATAACAATAACTTAATTAAAATGTACAGAATTACAAACACAAAATTACAATTCAACAAAGTCTCTTAATTTTACGGGACGTATCTTCTTCCGTACTGGTCTCCCTCTCATTGGCTTCTGCTTCATGTGGGGGTTCATCTGCTTCATCAGTAAATGTCCTATCATCGGTAACAGTCACATCAGTGGTAGTAACTTCATCAAGAGCTTCATCGTTTCCCTTCTCAAAACTGAGTAGAGTTTCTTCTTCGACGTTGGCTTTTTCAGGTGACACCTCTTCAGCAGCGTCATTTGTTCCTTTGTTCACTTCGTCCCAACTGAAATGTCCTGGACCGTGATAACGCCAAAGCCTGTTGGCATGCGCCACTTTTGGCTTACCTCGCCGACCACATTTTATCCGGAAAGTCACGTCTGAGAGACGATCCACTATGTCATATGACAACGAAGAATTATTTTATACAAGATATTAAAGTATTAATATACACAAAAAACAACGAAGAATTATTTGTACAATATATTATATTATTAATATACATATAAAAACAACCAAGAATTATTTTATACAAGATATTACAGTATTAATATACATATAAAACAACGAAGAATTATTTTATACAAGATATTACAGTATTAATATATATATATATTGATATAAATAGCATTTGGACTGAAACATCAGATATTCTAATTCTGGTGATATGAAAAGTTCAAGGATTTGACAAACTAATCAAATCAAAGGCTTTGTTAGCAGCAGTCTATTATAAGTAGAGTATAAAAGAAAAGGTCAGAGTGTGGCTGGCATTTAGAATGTCTGGACTGTAAACCCAAGGTTTAACAGTTTAATTTCGTTGGCTGCAAACGCGTTTTGAACTTGAGGGCCACAGGTGAAGTCCCAATATTTAACAAGTAAGAGTAAGGGTTAGCAGTAGGGTGCGGTGGGTGCTGTTGACTATCAGCCTTCTTTCCTATAATCAGTCAGTACAAAATTGGGGAGAACTATGTCCATATAATCTCATGTGTAGCTTTGTGAACAAATTTGAAAATGGGCTCTCGATTACCCAATAATAAAGTTGACATCAGAATGAGGCTGATTATCAATAACAATTAAATTTAGTGTAAAATCTTTATCACCAAATTGTTTAGATTAAAGCTCTCGAGAGACTCGTTTTATTGTTTCAGTAAAAAGCTGTCGACTACTTCACTTTGTACATAATCAATAATTAGGTCAATAGTGATTTTGAATAACCGGTGTAATTTTCAATTAAAAAAAAGAAAGATAAATGTGATATTTCAAAAATTAAATGAAAGGAGAAGTGCATTTTCTGAAAATAAAATGAGAAAAAAATTCATTTTTCAATAAGTAAATGATGCAATAATATATAAAAAAGTCCTATACTAGTTGAATGCCTCATTTTTATACCTTCTTCGTAACTCTACATTCAACAACAAAACGTTGGAATGTTAGTTAGTTTGTTTGTTTGTTATGAATTTCGCGTAAAGCTAAACTAGGGCTATCTGCGCTAGCCGTCCCTAATTTAGTAGTGTAAGACTAGAGGGAAGGCAGCTAGTCATCACCACACACCGCCAACTCTTGGGCTTCTCTTTTGCCAACGAATAGTGGGATTGACCGTAACGTTATAAAGCCTCACGGCTGAAAGGGCGAGCATGTTTGGTGTGACGGGGAATTGGAATGTTAGAAGTATCTGATCTACAGTTGCAGGTCTTTTCACTTGTCCCAAGTAATACCCTGCCTTCTTCAACTGTGAATTTTTAAAAGGTATTTTCGTACCAAGATGGAAATTATGTTGTTGCTGAAATTAAAGTAAATAAAAAGAAATATGATTGAAACGTAGATGAATTCATTCAAATAATAAAAAAATAAACACTAGAAATCGACTTACTTTAATTAAAGACTGAATTTTGGAGGTATTGATAGGAAAAATAAATAGTTATTAAGAAAGCTAAAAGTATTTTTTTAATGTCACCATATGCATGAGATTGTTGGATTTGAATAAATTAATCTTTTGGTCACTATAACAAACTTAACTGCACGAGGTGTGGCGCTGATGAGGGAAAGAAATGGCGACCGTGTTGGGTAGGGTTGTTAGCTTAGGTGTAAAGAATAATTATATGAAATATATCAAATCATCTACTTTTAGTTTAACGCGATATAGGAATGATATCGTTTTTATACCAAGAGCGTTTTCTGTTTCTTCATATTTAAAGTCAGGTGAGTTATTACAAATTTCTTAATGTGTAAAAGTGCCGGTATTAGTAGTAATACTACAACTACTCAGTACTAGTGTTTAAACGGCGGCATAATTAGTAATAGTATCTTATCACGTGCTATCGAGTTCTGGAAAAATTCCAACTTCCAAGGCCAAACTTACCATTTTGTTATAACATATTCTTCTTTGCTCTCAGCTTCACGTATAAGTTCTTAGAAACACTATTGCTTTTACATGCATATAAAAGATGAGAACATAACGGAAAAAACTTTTCTAATTAGTTGTTTCTGTGAAGCCTGAAGAGTGAAATTATATTTATTTTTAATTAAAAATATGTTGTATACATAATACGACAACAACTTGAATCGTATCTAGGAACGTTAAGTAGAAATAAACCTCGTTAAACATAAAGTTTTATGTTTAAAAAAATTAAAAATAAATTTCATATGTTTTATTCTGCTTAGCCTAAAGGTCTTTCCAAAAGTTAATTTTATGAGGAAGGGATAAAATTTTGTTAAGTAATCCCAACTTCTAGACCTCCAAATGTAATTGTACTGTTTTGTTAGGGCTTGTCTTTGAAATTATTACATGTTAGTGCACAATATTGTATTTGGAGTAAAATTGTTCAGATCTTAACATTTCAGTTCACCTTTGTAAAAGAAAGGCTCATCTCAAAAATGTGTTTTGTTCTGTAGTGTGTGGCTTAATCTTTTTATAGAATGAAGCTCAGTTGAAAGTGGATATATAACTGATATTTGTTATTGTGATAGCTTTATGGTAACATTATCATACTGTATAAGTAATAATCCACTATTGCTTGGATTATTCTTGGGTACTGAAATTTACTAACAGTAATCTTTCTCTTTTATAAATGGGTTGTAAACTAGACAACTGTAGTCATGGAAAACCTTTAGCTTTGACTATAGTATTTCTTAGATAACATTGAAGTAGGGCCAGAACCTTTAGCTTTGACTATAGTATTTCTTAGATAACATTGAAGTAGGGCCAGAACCTTTAGCTTTGACTATAGTATTTCTTAGATAACATTGAAGTAGGGCCAGAACCTTTAGCTTTGACTACAGTATTTCATAGATAACATTGAAGTAGGGCCAGAACCTTTAGCTTTGACTACTGTCACTAAATAAGCAGTGTATGGTGAAATAAAGTTGATAACTCTTACTTCAAGTACATAATACCATACTGAATGGCACTCTGCAAAATGTCATGACTTGTGCACTTTGACCCCCACCCATGTGCATAGGGTTAAAAGTAACTGAAGGAACCATAAAACCTTCAGTGTTCAAATTTTGAAACAGGAAAATCTGATTTAAATTAAAGTCAAATTTTAGTTTCTTTGTAACAAAAAATTGGTGTTTTACTCTATCACACTTTAATAAACAGACAGACTGGCAGACTGTACCATTCTCTTATTTATATACACTGATTTTCGTGCAATAAAAATATAGCTGTTTCATGTATAAATTAGACTTTTTCTGATATGTTAAAAACATGGCTTACAAACAGAAATGTAACATTTCTACTATCCATTTATGAATCGTTACGTACTTCTTAAGTATTTTTGTATATGATTTATATACCTTTTACAAAAACAAAAAATATAGTATATGTACAATGTGAAAAACATTTTACTTACTTATGCTTTTGAAGTATTTTTAATCTTAGGTACCAAGGTTAATGACTAAACTATATAAAGCTCAAACTAGTAGATACTACATAATGTAGACTACAGTAAATATGACAGTAGAACTAGCAAATCAGAAGCTTACACCACAAGATCATACATGCACAGAAGTTTGTCGTATGTCAACAACTCATAAGCAAACAAACCAAATATGTTGTCGGTAACCTTGAGATGAAACATATGTGTGTATGCAGCAGGACAAGTAACATAAACAGGGTTTTACTTGGGGGTTCTCTTCAAAGGAAGAAAGATCTTCCACAAAAAAATTCATACAAATATCACTAAATTTATAAAACTTGTTAGATTTTTTTCTTCACTTTACAGAGGAGAGGAATACAGAGTTCACAGACTGAAAATACCTTGTTTAATATTTTAACAGTGACTGCACAATAGATTATATGAACCTGGTACCAGGGGCTTAAACAACTTGATGAAGGTTTCATTTATAAAATCCTTTGTTAAACCATGAGAAAAAAACAGAAAATATAGGCCAAACTATTCAGAAAACAGTTCTTTCAAAAACAAACCATTACTAAACACACAAGTTTATAATAATAGTAGGAAATCTGAAAAAACAAACAGAAGGTTCTGGCCCTACTTCAATGTTATCTATGAAATACAAATTGTAGTAGAGGAAAGTAAATGCCAGATATAGTGTACAGGGATACTGAACAATATGGATTTCTGAGGTTCTAGAGACTATATAAATGCAGTGTGCAAACTGTATGGTTGGCAAGAGTCTTCTTCACACAAACATCACCTTGTACTCCAACTTGGCCGAGGCAGAACGACGTCGTTAGTTCACATACGTATCTTGAGCCCAAATACTTTTGTAACTCATCTGACGTCTTGTGTACAACAAACTTGCTACATTTTGTGTAGATTCACACATTCAGAACCAGAGATAATATTCCTTCTTCATTGGATTCCATGCACATTTGTTTAATGCAACCATTAAAATTTAGAAAGTTGTCAAAACAATAGTATGAAAGTATTCATAAAAAAGAATTAGTTTAGTAGTTGTACACCGTCATACACTTTATTTTTCAATATTTTTAAGTTTAGTAGTTGTACACCGTCATACACTTTATTTTTCAATATTTTTAAGTTTAGTAGTTGTACACCGTCATACACTTTATTTTTCAATATTTTTAAGTTTAGTAGTTGTACACCAATGTCTCAACATTACTAGTTTTTAACTCACCATGCTGATTGTATTCCATTCCAACTTCTGGCAACTGAACATACACTACATCACCCAGAAGTTCCTGCGTTGTAGAAAAACAATATATTCAGGTGAAATAATTGTAGAATAAAAAAATTCTCTGAGGAAGAAAGTACACCCACAAGAAAACAAAAACTTTCAAATTTAAATCTGTTCAAATACAGTACAGTGAAAGCAAAGTAGAATGAATACATGATAGTACGTCAATCACATTACATCTGTCATATCCGATAACATTGTTCAACAGGTTTATTAGACAGGGTAATTTAAAGTTTTATAATAAAACATTCACATAAAATCACAAGCAAGTTTTATTAACCAAAAACACGGCAAAACACTTAAAATTTTATAATACTTTCCAGTAGCTAGCAGCTTCCAGATAATGTTAGTCTCATTATTCATTTTATGTGATGCCAACTGGCATTTGGTCACCTTGAAAAAATGTCGGTAGAAAAATGAAAATAAATTACATATAAGTTAAATCATAGTTTGATTGTGAAAATCAACTTCTAGAATACCAGCTTCAAGAAATTTAGCAAGCTAACAATTATAAGGTAGCAACTAATAAGTTAACTTGAAGGAAATGTTTGTTTTTTTCTATATTTTGTCTCATGTTAATGTTATTTACGACCAAAATAGCAGGCAGTTCTTCGAGATCGAAGTCAATGCATAAAACTTATTCAAGTTTACTGGATTTTAGTGTTCATCAAGCCAAACTATGACAGTCAAAGTTTCACCAAATATTTCATTTATACAACTACTCATTTTAATTAGACATCTCCATGATTTCATAACTGCATGAAAATTAGTATCTGACCCCACCAAAGAATGTACAACACAAGTCATTCTTAAACAGGAACTTGGAAAGCGTTAAGTCAAGCAACGATGAGGACTAACTAAGGCTAATTATAGAAATATCATTGATTTTTTCATCCTGCCAACCCCTAGTTTGGCATCTGTGCTTCAGAATATATTTATCATCATTTTATATTCAGCAACTGACAGCACCGATGAAAAAAATTAAATTGCTTGCACGTGAGGTTATCTTAATCTATCATTTAGTACGATTTATAATCTGTTTAGAATAGACATGTTGGAGACTTTCCTATTTTTTTATTAGTTGGCTTGAGATGTGCTTGTACTCTCAGAGAGAAATACGAGTACTAATGTTAAGAGATGTAGGAAGGGTAAAGGGATTAAAAAAAAATACACTTTGCTCTACAGAAAAGAAGGATTTACAAGTTTTTAACTCTGGCCTACTGTACAATTCGTCCAATATTTTAGAATTCTGTGCTTGATAATAATATAAAATAGAATCAGAACTTCATTTCATGACTAGAGCTGGACGTTTAACCCAGTAGAATCAATTATCAATAAGCACTAGTCACGTCGATTAGTGTCACATAAAATAATCAACTAACCGAGGATAGTGTTTCCAATTATCACTACTTCCAGTGATTCCTGTTTACAATTGTTACAACTAACCAAGTATTCCATAAGTTGTCATCATGTCTGTTTGTTAACTACAAACCCACACAATGCACTATCTGCAGGTATTAAAACCTGATTTTTACCTTTATAAACTATATTTTTCAGCTTTCTCCTGAAAATGATTGATTAATTGACTGTAACTGATTAATAAGCCTAACAATAAATCAATTAGAAAATTCCACTAATCTCTCTGGCTCCGACTCCTCAATTCTTACCTGTGCATAGTCAGAAATTCCAACTGTTCCATTATCTCCACTCAACTGGACCCACTCGTGTTTCTCAGTATATCTGCGATCTACAATAACAAATAAAACAAGTGCTGCTGTACTTAGAAAATTTTATAAAAAATCTTAAAAACCAACAGAGAGAAAAACTAATGGTGAAGTTACAATGGACGACAGCTCATCCTTTGTGTATAGTATTCATTCATACAAGTTGATCCAAAAGTTAGCTACCTCCGAGCAGAACACCTGTTGTTTTTAATGTACAAGCACACATGAAGAGTACACGAGCATGGCACACAAATAGATCAACAACTTTTGGTGCTACAACTCATCCTTTGTGTATAGTATTCATTCATACAGGTTGATCCAAAAGTTAGCTACCTCAGAGCAGAACACCTGTTGTTTTTAATGTACAAGCACACATGAAGAGTACACGAGCATGGCACACAGATAGATCAACAACTTTTGGTGCTACAACTCAAAAGTTAAGTGTGAGGCAACTACCTTTTGGAACACCCTGTACTATCCACAACTTTCTCGGTAATAATGAAATGAACTTACTTTCAACATAAACAAACCTTAAGAGAACATGCAATACATCCTTACATTCAAGTGTATAGCAATTTATCCTTCCAAGGCTAACACCAGGCACTGCAATATCATGATAGAAATCCCTCTACAGCGAGAAAGTGGTGAAATACTATACAGTTAAACCATTTAGTTTGTTGATGGTTATAAATCTATTCTGCCTTAAGCTGGTAGTATTCCTTTTTACAGTTTGTTTTTTACCTGATCTTGCACTTAGTTTATAAAATTATATTAAAAAATAAAGTGTATGATGTTAGTAAGACACTTGTCTCCTGTTCACCAAGCTAATATATGTCTCAACATTACTGGTTTTTAACTCAATGTACTGAATAAATTAGTCTCCTTTGATCCAATGTCTCAACATTACTAGTTTTTAACTCACCATGCTGACTGTATTAGTCTCCTTTGACCCAATGTCTCAACATTACTAGTTTTTAACTCACCATGTTAAATAAATTAGTCTCCTTTGACCCAATGGCTAGTACCAAGCTAATGCTCTACCAACAGAGCTAACAAGCTTGGTTAACAGGAGACAAGTATCTTAGTAACAATGGCTAGTATGTTAGCTCTGTTGGTAGAGCAGTAGCTTGGTTAACAGGAGATCTTAGATTGAATCTTACTTGCTGCTGGTATAAAAATGGCACTACTACAGAAAAACTAGCACCAAGTGTGGGGTCATACCATGACGCTGGGATAAGGACAAAGGATGTGCCTCTTTTAGGTCTAGTTTTTATGTCGTTGTCGCATTATTGTGTCAGTCACAAGTAGGATACTTCTCATATGTTAAATAAATACTCTACCAACTGAGCTAAAGGGTTAGTCCCTATTATTTTTGCTAGTAAGACATTTTTAACAATTATAAACTCAATCAACTTGAAACATAAATTTAATCATTAGTCTCTATGCTATTGTAGGTTTCAGAAATTAAGGACCTTGTGCCTCTATTGTTTAAGTACTTTCTCTATTTTGCTGCAGTTATAATTGTCAGTTCTTCTTTTAAATGACAGGATATTGAACTTAGGGATGGTTAATACTCTTGTCAAAAGATTGTACCGTATTTGTTGGTGTATAAAACGGCCCGTGTTTTTTGAGAAAATTAAGTGTATTTCTCTGAGGTTCGGTGTGTAGGACGACCTCTATTGTCAAGCAAGTCTGGGATGTTACTTTTGTAAAGAAATTTTTTGAAGTTATTTTTAAACCGTGCTGACCTGTAATTTGATCGTAAAGGTTATGTTTTTTCACTTGTTTGCTATAATCAGTATTACACAAACTACTATGTTTAATTTAAGAGATTTCTGTGACTTTGGTGATAAACAGCAAACCCATGTTTATTATTGCTTAAAGATAAAAGTGTAGTTGTTCACTTGTAGTTCTACATTGTAATTAAGTATATTTAACTCGGTGCCTTTTTTTATTTGAAACTGGCATCGATATGAAAAACTTTCATTATGATACAGTTCAGTCCACAACTTTGACTTATACTGAGTATATTTCAGTGAAACTACTGTATACAGACACTGTTTATTTAATTTAACATTTATGTTGAAATAAAGGAGTAACTATCATTATTTTATTATTATTCTATGTTAGTATCAGTGAATTTGCTGTTGGTATTTTCAACTTATCAACTAATTCTTCTGTACTTGGGGTTTGTAATGTGAATTTTCTGTTGGTATTTTCAACTTATCAACTAATTCTTCTGTACCAGGGGTTTGTAATGTGAATTTTCTGTTGGTATTTTCAACTTATTAACTAATTCTTCTGTACCAGGGGTTTGTAATGTGAATTTGCTGTTGGTATTTTCAACTTATTAACT
>NW_013671706.1:0-10543 GCF_000517525.1 Limulus polyphemus
ATATATATATATATATATATATATATACACACACACACACACTCATATTATGCATTTGTACTTTCTCTTCAATACAAAAATAATAGAGAAGTCGGTTGACCTAGAAGTTGGAAAATAGACAGTAAAAAGCTATTGTGGACAAATATGTTCTTACCGCTAGATGGCACTACCAATAACAGAAAAATTCAAATTCCAGTGTTGCGAAAACATTTGCTACTCGAGATTGTCATTTAATGATGAATAAGACATAAGACTTGAGCATCATAAACTTGATTTAAATAGCCAGAATTAGTTAAGAGTAAAAAAAGAAAACAAAAAAGAATCGAATGTGCTTAAAATGCATACTTTGTCTTACAAGTTGAATGGAGATTGGTTTGTGTGAATGCTTACTTTGATAACTATATTAGTAAATTCCAAACGATAAGTTTGTTTACTGTTAATCACAAACATACACAATAACCTCTCTGTGATGTGCCCACCACAAGTAACGAAACCCGATCTTTAGCGGTGTGCACTCTCATTCTTGCCGCTGATGAGATACTGGTGAGAGGGAGGGGGGGGGGCTGAAACAATACTGAAAACTAATGACAAAACTTTACATACGTGACAAGGGAAGAAGTAACAGGAATTGTGTAAACTACGGAGCGGAAGCCTGGCCCATCAAGAAGGCTCAAGAGAAGAAATTAGAGGTAGCCGAGATGAAAATGTTGAGATGGATGTGTGGAGTGACGAGGTTTGATAGGATTAGCAACGAGAGGATTCGAGGAACAACTAAAGTGGTGGAAATATCGAAGAAAGTTCAGGAGAGAAGATTGCCGTGGTATGGGTACGTGATGAGGAGGGAAGATGATTATATAGGCAAGAGGGTTTTGAATATGGAGGTGGAGGGGAGAAGGAAGAGAGGGACACCAAGGAGAAGATGGAAGGATTGTGCGGATGGAGATATTAGAGAGAGAAAGGCCTGGTTGGGGACGAATACGAAGACCGAGGAGAGTGGAAAAGTACTGTCAAAAATAGCGACCCCGTATAGATACGGGAAAAGCTACAGAAGAAGAAGTTTGTTTTAGCCCAAATCCGCATTAGGCTACTTGCTGTGTTTACCACGGGGAATAGGACCCCGGATTTTAGCGTTTTAATTCCGTACACTTATAACTGTTTGTTTTAGAGCAAAGTTTTAAAATGAGCACTGTGTCTTTAATTACAATTAAATGGGGCCACGTGATACTAATGTCTTAAAACGTGACATCGGAGAGTGCACTAACACTCTCTATGTTGAGATGGAACAAACGCCCGTATTAAAGTAATACACAAATCATCTGAAGTTTCTCCTCTACAGGTCATCAGAATCTAGAAATGTAGAGCCACCTGGCATAATAGCTCTATCTCCGGCGTACATGCCGCTTTTCAGCTATCCAGAGCGTCTCAATGTCGAAAACCGGGGAATAGCAAAAACCGAGATTCCTTATCTTCGTTCATCCTCTTCTTTCTTCAACAGGCCTAGCGCCTACCTAGTTCTAGCAGTAACTATAATTTTATCATAATTTCATAAAGCAAAACAGTTTTCACGATCTTTGACTGTCTATTTTATAACGGAAAATATATAAAGCTTTATAATACGCTTTATAACCTAGTAACCCACGCATGCTATCTTATAAAAAAGTATAAGGAAAAATATTATTAAAAAAAAACTACGTAGGGCTGGCTACTGTACTCGAAAAAAGGAACCAAACAAGACAGAGATGGAAGTAGATATATCGCTTGATCCGGCTAATGATCACATAGTAGACTAAGCTGTCTCGACATTATATGGATAATAAAAAACACACATTACTGGCTTCCTTAATGGCAAAACAAATAGAATCAGAATTTCCAATAATAAAATGTTACTTTATTATCAAATGGTCATAAAAGTACTATTCTAGAGTTAACTAAAGGCAATGTATAATGATGAAAACTGAGGTTATATTCAAAACATTTCGATAGACGAAGTGGGGAATCTCAGTAACGTAAGGATTTTATTCTCCATGTAAAGTCGAGACAGCTTAGTCTGCTATGTGATCATTAGCCGATCAAGTAATATGTCCACTTCCACCTCTATCTTGTTTGGTTCCTTTTTTAACGTTCAGTAGCTAGCCCTACATAGCTTTTTTATTCAACGATAAATTTTTCCTTATAGCTGTAAATCTTTTGATGAATTTGCTATACCACTAGAACAAAAAAAATGTTTCTTTTATATGATAATTGATTATTCGAAAGTGCATAGGCTGTTTATATAAACTCAAGAATCTACAGAAAATCGGAAATATTCGAGAAAAAAAAAAGTACAAGAATGACGCTTGAGAAGACAAAAAAGAGCAGTTTTATTGTATTATCAACCACCAGGTCGGTCAGGGGCCATCAATTTTAATGAATTCCGAACAGTAGGGTACACAAGGAGACAAGCTTAACGTTTCAACACTTCATTGAAGAAAGTTTCTGATACGAGAAAGAAGAGGCAATAAGTTACAGAATTATCTGAGTAATATTGTTGTAATGTATTGTATCGTTGGATCGGGTTCTTCTGGATTATCTAGTCAACGTACCATTAACAAATTAGTTTATTTCTATAATGCTTGCTTCAGGCTCCGTTCACTTTGAGACAAGATGAAGGCCTAAGTTCACAAACAAACTTTTCAACATAAACTCTGAAACTACTGTAGGCCTAATACACTAACAACCCTGAACGGAAATGCTCTTGATCGATAACAAACCTGACTAGCTTACTGATTATCTTAACATCACTAATTCTTATTGAATAAATTTACTCAATCAATCTTCTCTCATTTATCAGCTACTCCGCCATTAACACAATGAATACTTCACTAACTTTACATTAATTGTTTACTAGTATTGATAAACAATGTAACCTTGACCTTAGATAATACCCAATATTACTAAATTCTTGACGTCATTATAAACTTTCTGGGTATCCTAGGACTACTTTTATAAACTTACTTGATCTTAACGTCATGTGCTCTCTAGTAAACAACTAAATTAAATATTGAAAATACAGCTTAATAAAATTCTAAACCTATAGACGTCAAAACTTTTCGCGATGACTGTCACCTAATGTTCCAAAACTGCCATGTAATCAATGATTTTTTTTAAGATAGGTACTTTACTGAAGGAGATGGGTGAGGCCCAAAACATTGTATAAATAAACATTAGTGTAGTTGGAAATCCATACAATTAATTTTTAATGTAGTTGAAAATTTGAAATTGGCTGACAGTGTGTAGGTCTCCCGGTGGAACAACAATAAATGTACAGACTTTCAACCTAAAATTCGAGGTTCGATTCTCTGCGGTGGGTAAAACGTAGTTAGCCCATTGTGCAGCTTTGCACTGCAACAACACTGTGGAGAGTGAGGTAACTTTTACTTTCCAATAGCCCAGTTAAAAACAAAAAAATTCTGTATAACTTTTAAAACATTTCCTTAAGGTATTTATTATGGATTTACTGGTAAAATGTGAAATATTCATCTACCAATAGCATAAAAACCACGTTGTGATCAACAACCTATCATGACGTCACATGTGCCAATAGAACGATGTTTTATGGACTCCAAAATCTAATCTTCGAAGCTCTTTAGAAATCTTTAAAATAATACTATCAATTTTTCACTGGTTATAACCAGTATTAACTTAGTTGGAAGCTCGTGCTTCTTTTGTTGACCAATGTCAGAGATTACCAAACACATCAAAAAGTAAAAAAAAGTAAATAAAACCCAGTAAATAATAAAAAAATTAATGTTTTCTTCGTTGATCCGAACCAACAAATAAAGCTTTTATTTTTCTCTTTTTCACCTGTAGCCTTAAACATAGTTTATTTGGTCTAAGGTATAAGCATCTAATCATACGCGCGTGGGTTTAGTTAGTTAAGTCTCCATAATAAAATATTTTCTAGAGATAATAGAATAATTTTGACTCTTCTAAATATTGCAGCTTTTAGACTTGGAGTCAAAAATAGGGATTTGTAGCTAAAGAAAATAATGTAGACGCTATTTCTAGCCTACTTTGTTTAGAGTTCCTAGTTGTAGGCTTTAAAATATAATCTTTGAATTGTGATTCAACCTGTTTCTCTACTTTTTTGACGATTCGTATTCCCCTTTTCAAATTAACAATTTATAATCATCTGGTGAAATACGTAGTTGATGTATGATGTTCTGTCGAGAAACAATAACAACCTTTGGATAAGTTTCATGCAAATTGGATGGCTATTACTCCTGATATCATTGCCACAATGTTATCATTGATAGTGGTACTGTATGTATAATCACTATGATGTATAGTGATCAACATACCATGTTATGTATATGTTTATAAATATATATATAGCTACTATATTTATACCCTGCAGCTATATGGGGAGTCCGTAAACACTGGATTGGAGGGACTACTGAACTATACTGGAATGATGCATGAACTGAATTTTGTAGGCGCATGAGTTTTTATACATGCATGCACGTGCAATGCACGCGAGTAGTACAAATATATATATACACACACATGCAGGCTTCATTTTTTATTTTATTGTAAAGCCGTATATATAGATAGCCACATCAATTTTTCAAGTTGTTTAGAATCATGCATGCAAATATAAGACAATGTGTCATAATATTTGGGGGCATGATGGTGGGTAAAACAAAATACGCGGCCTAGACAACTAATGAATGAATATTTGTTGTAAAATACTTATCAATGCTATAAGTGTACCTAACTGTTTGGCTGCCAATTTTGATTTCATTCCTTTAAGTCGTAAACTCAATCCTTTTTTTGGCCGCACCTTTTTTTCACAACTAAGGTGTTTTTTATTAGATATCACGACTTTTTGTCAATACACACCAACAAACCACACCAAATAAGAAAGTGATACTCGATAGTAACCAACATTATCCTTGGGATCACAACCCTATTATTTGGAACAGTCCTATACTTTACAGAACCAACCAATTCTTTAAAATATATGGTGGTAGTTTTCCTCTCTAAAACAGTGTTAATAACTTCCTTTATAGTAACGCCTTGGAATTTACATTAACAGTTTCTTGTCATCACCCGCATGCACTCGGTATAGCTGTATAGAGCATCATTATTTATGATAATTGCTTAAGTTAATATCACGTGAAGCTAAACGCTTATTAATTAGGATAACTTCATAAAATTTTGTAAATTTTTTCTCAAAAGTTGGCAATGAATAATCAATAATAACCGTTCACCCGTATGATTCTTTAGAAAACTTGAGCTAGAAACTGCTAATCTAGTTTGCTTGGCCTAATCAATACTTGTGTATCTGCACGTCCTTTCACCTTATAGATTTGCTGCTCTAAATCAGCCGTCTTCAATCCGAATAACAAACAAAACAAAACAAAAAAAACTAAATACGGTCGACTTTTACTCTTAGATGAAGCTGTAGTAAAAATATTAGACCGATAGCTCACGTGATTTTTTGCGTAGGCGTGCGCACAAATTTTCGTTAAATTTGAGCGGTTTTTGTTGAATAACTTTGCACATGTGGTTTATATTTACACTAAATGAGACTCCTAATTGTAGGTTGTAAAGATCTATCAATGTACCGAATCTTAAAAGATGCATAAAAGTTAACTATGGTTTTCTATCAAATAAAAATTCGTACTTTTGGTGCGAAGAAAAGTAAAAGGAAGAAACTCAATCAAAATTGGAGATGTTATATCTCCGGTATTTCTCAATGGATTGCCCTGAAATTTGGTATGTGAAGTAAGAGTCCAGCAGAGCAGCTCCACTGAAAATATGTGATAGTTTGGATTACCACAGTCCGAGATACAGTTGACTCTTAAACTACACTTCTGTTAATAACACACAGTGTCCTGCAGGTTTTTTTTTATGTTGCAAGACACACTACCACGTGTCTTGATGAGGCTCCATATCAACCACAGACTACAATAAAATAATTGAGTGTCAATGGTTATACAGCCGCTGTTATTTACTAGGTGGTCAAATAAACTTAAAAATTACCCTGCACTATGCGCAATGATGCGTTTAGTAATACTGACCAGGTTTTTTTTACAATAATCACAGCCATTTTTGCTGTAGGCTGACGGAACAATATTGAATAACAATAAAGAAGAAGAATGGGCAATTCCTATTATGAACCACTACACGGAAGGTGTTGTTGCAGTTACTTGTAGCAGGTTGGTTTTTACGCCCAACCCCACCCCCCCCCCTTCTCATCCTGGACTTTGGACCAAGCAAAGGCGGAGGTTGGCATGTTTTGGTGTGACGGGGATTCGAACCGATTACGAGTCGAGCGCTCTAACCACCTGGCCATGCTGGGCCTTTTAGTCAGTCATTATGTAATATCTATTTAGCGTAATTCGCAAAGAAAAAATTTTCAACTTTTAATTTCTGTCCAACTCCAATGAATCTCGGATGTAATCAAATCCGTTTTAGACTTATTTTTTAATGAACTTTTCTGCTCATCCCAAATAATAGGCCCCTCAGTGGCACAGCGGTATGTCTGCGGACTTAACTCTAGAAACCTGATTTCGATACCCGTGGTGGGCAGAGCACAGATAGCCCATTATGTAGCTTTGTGCTTAATTCCAAACAAACAAACCAAATAATAGATCCCGTTTATACTTGCTAAGAAATGATCTTATCTTAGAAATGTAATGATCTCTGTCTCGGTTTGGAAATAACTCGAATCAAACAACTACATAACACTGGGTACACCAGATTATAAACTTATGTACGTCAGAGTAAATATGAAGTGGTTTGAACAGTAACTTGTGGTTTACCGAAACATAACTAAACAAAACGCCGCTACAGCCAGAGTCGAACAAAAAAAACAATTTATTAAAATGTGTTTGTTTGTTTGAAGTTAAGCACAAAGCTACGCAATGGGCTAACTGTGCTCTGCCCATCACGGGTATCGAAACCCGGTTTCTAGTAGTACAAGTCCGCAGACATACCACTGTGCCGCTTATTTTAAAATGTAACAACAACACAAATACAAAATAAAACTTTCAAACAATTAGGACACAAAATTCTATCACAAAACAACAACAAAAACAGTTAGTAAACTGTGCTTGGCCACGACTTGATACAGACGTTAGTAAAAAAAAATCAAACCTAAGTCTCAAAGTTATTAATTTCAGTAAAGAAAGGAATTATGAAAAATAACCAGAAGTTCAAAAAAACACAATATTTCAAAATTAAAACACTTCTCAAGATTAACAACAATATCGAGCAACAAATAACAATAATTCGTATAAACTTTACCTCGTGAAATAAGTCGTTTGAACTTAAGGAACTGTTTTTAATTAATAATTAATTAATTTTAATTAATAAACCACGAAGTTGTATCTCATGTGACTAGGCTAGCTATTACCACAATTTACATAAACGCAATATTATATCTGTACGTCACCGATAAGGGGCGCTCATGTCAATTTCATAATACAAACATGCTCATAATCAACGTGCTCGAGCTAGAAGGTGAATTAACGCTTTAATATAACTAAAAATCCATAGCTGAAATACACCATAGAAGGAATATATGAACGGTAAAGAAAATCATAACAAAATAAAAGTAGAATGCGATATCTCGCACATTAGCTATTCAGAGCTTCTGTAAACTTATGCAAGAATACATGAATCTAATGCGAAGTTCACAACACTTGGGAACTTGTTTATTTGTTATGAATTTCGCGCAAAGCTACACGAGGGCTAACCTGACAAAGGTAACGATGACGCCATTTTAAAAAGTGGCATCCAAAAACAAACGTAGCGATGACGTCATTTTAAAAAGTGACATCCAAAACAAAGGTAACGATGACGCCATTTTGAAAAGTGATATCCAAAAACAAAGGTAACGATGACGTCATTTTAAAAAGTGACATCCAAAACAAAGGTAACGATGGCGTCATTTTAAAACGTGACATCCAAAACAAAGGTAACGATGACGTCATTTTAAAACGTGACATCCAAAACAAAGGTAACGATGACGCCATTTTGAAAAGTGACATCCAAAACAATGGTAACGGTGACATCCAATGCCACCGATATATCTTTCAGTTTTTGCATTTTTTTATTTTTATGATTTATAGCCAAAAGTGATGACTACCGCAGTTGGCAAAACAAATTATGAAACAAAAAAAAATATATTAATGAATGAATAATTAATTAATGAGGGCTATCTGCGCTAGTCGTCCCTAATTTAGCAGTGTAATAAGACTAGAGGGAAGGCAGCTAGTCATCACCGCCAACCGCCAACTCTTTTTACCAAGGAATAGTGGGATTAACAGTCACATTATAACGCCCCCACGGCTGAAAGGGCGAGCATGTTTGGTGGGACGGGGATTCGAACCCGCGACCCTCAGATTGCGAATCGAGCGCCCTAACCACCTGGCCATGCCGGGCCATTAATGAATATTAACCGAGGTGAAACTGATTTGATATATATGAAAATTGAACTTTAAGATCAACAGCAACAAAATATACAAAAAAGGAAGTTCTTTTATAACAGTCTCTCAATAAGTTTTTAGAAATTTCATAACCCTAAAAACAGATGCAAATACTATATCAAATTATTATTATTATTTTGTAAGCAGAAACTAAGTACTAACTAAAGTTAGTGCAATTTTACGAAATATATCTACTGTGAGAAACTAAACAAATCTTAATATTACTGTCTAGCAGATGCCCGTCGAAACAATTCGGTAAATTTCCTAAAAATAGCGATAAATAAATGTCAAATGTGCAGTCAACCCAAGCCCTTGGATCAGAGCGTATATACCGTGAAATTCCTTCACAAAAAGAAACATGTTTGTTCTTAATAAGCTTTTTTTTTTTCAGATTTACCGTTCAGCACATACGAAGACTGTCGGAGTGATATTGATATCGATACGAACTTTTAGGAATTGTAAAAAAAGAATAACTTTCCTGTAATGTATTTCTGGAAATAAGCATTCTGATATATATATATATATATATATATATATTAGTTTTCTACGACTAACCGTTCAGGAGACTGTTTGTTTGTTATGAATTTCGCGCAAAGCTACACGAGGGCTATCTGCGCTAGCCGTACCTAATTTAGCAGAGGGAAGGCAGCTAGTCATCATCACCCACCGCCAACTCTTTGGCTACTCTTTTACCAACGAATAGTGGGATTGAGCGTCACTTTATAACGCTCCCACGGCTGAAAGGGTGATTATGTTTGGTGTGACGGGGATCCGAACCCGTGACCCACAGATTGCGAGTCGAGCGCCCTAACCACGTGGCCATGCCGGGCTCGTTCAGGAGATACAAAGCGTGATAAACAGACATTTGGCTATATGGAAAACTAAAAACTAAAAAAAATAAAAGAGAGTACACTAAAAGGAAGGGTAGCGCGAATTTTACATAACATATCTAAACCTTAGAAGAAATAGGAGTAAATATAATTTTATGGTGGGGGGGGGGACATGAAAAAAAATCGCACTCACAATACAAATACCCAACACCGGGACACAAATCATAAGGTGGGTCATTATGTAACGTACCCTGTTTTTTTTAGGTACTGGCGGAAGTAAGACCCAAATTGCAGGGGTTTGGCATGGCCAGGTGGTTAGGGCACTCGACTCGCAATCTGCGTGTCGCAGGTTCGAATCCTCTTCCCACTAAACATGCTCGCCCTTGCAGCTATAAGGGCGTTATAATGTGGCGGTCAGTTTCACTATTTGATAAAAGAGTAACCCAAGTGGTGAAAACTAGCTGCCTTCCCTCTAGTCATTCACTGCTAAATTAAGAACGGTTAGCGCAGATAACCCTCGTGTAGCTTTGCGTGAAATTCAAAAACAAACAAACAAACAAAGCTCAAGTTACCGACTTGTTTTTATACCAGTCATTACCAGGGCGATTCACCTGTATCGTAATGAGTACGTTTTTACGTTACGATTTGTCTCCCGGTGGGACAGCTGTAAGTCTTCGGATTTACAATCAGGGGTTCGGTTCCCTCGGTGGACACAGCAGATAGCCCGATGTGGCTTTGCTATAAGAAAACACACAAACACGTCACGATTTTCTGTTACAATATTCAAAGTGAATAATAAAAGTTGGGTGAAATCGCTTATTTTTTCGATGTAAAATACGCCCTCTTACAGCAATTATTGAAATTAATTTCAGTAGTGATGGTATTTGTGTCTACATTTTTGTGTGTGACACATAAGTTGATTCGAACCCTATAACCAACAAAGTGATGGATTCACAAGCAAGTTGGAGCATAAACAGTATGGAAACAAACGTGTTTGAAAAGGTATTGGTAATTTTAGTGTTAAGTATGTTTGTTAGAGAACTGACCTTTCTTATTTTCCTTTAGATCTATCTCACGTAGTTTTGAGTTACAGTATTGGTAATTTTATTGTTAAGTATGTTTGTTAAAGAACTGACCTTTCTTATTTTCCTTTAGATCTATCTCACGTAGTTTTGAGTTACAGTATTGGTAATTTTAGTGTTAAGTATGTTTGTTAAAGAACTGACCTTTCTTATT
>NW_013671706.1:11171-21318 GCF_000517525.1 Limulus polyphemus
ATCTGTGATATGGCCATCACGGGTATCGAAACCCAGTTTTTAGCGTTATAAGCCTTCAGTCTTGTCGCTTGGGATGGGGCATAGTATACCGAATTTAATTACTTTTTGTTTGTTGTTTATTATTAGAGAGTAAGAGCCAGTTTCCAAAGAAGTATACATCAACGACTATGGTTTAGGATGGGAACTTGTGCTAAGGTATTCCATTTTTTATTTACTTATTGTCCTTTCCTTAATAATATTGGTATACTACTCATTATATCAAATATAATTACATTAATTTTAATTTGTCGTTACATTGTTAATTTAAAATATGTAGTTAGGCCTAACCCAAATCTCCTAAGCTGCCCGAAACTCGTGAGATATTATTGGGATTACGACCGAAAATATCGTTAACAGCTAGGGTTTCAGTTGATGAAACGATGTATTGTAATCTTTACAAGTGGAAACGTAACTAAAGTATATTTATTCAGCTGTACGGATGGCCAGATTGACTGAGTTTTGCTCTGACTACATAGCTTACTCTGACTGTAAGTCATTGAGTATTATTACATGTTACGACGCAGATCAGCTTAGATGGTACCAGTCATATCAACGTAAAGACAAGAATATATAACCCAACTGTGTTATATGTCACAAACATAAGGCACCTGCAAGAGATGTTATCATTTTGGGATTCATGGATCTAATCAAACGCGTTTAGCACATTCGACCCACAAATGTAACAAAAACGTAAACATTTGCAAATGTTTTTATTAATATAAAAGCACGAGATCGCGTTATTATTTTATCTTGAGAATAAATATTGGCTAGGTATACTATTAGCACCCAGTCTGCGAGTCGATAAGACCGAATCTGGGGAATTGAGTGGGTACAGAGGGTTATAAGTTAAAAGAACAATAAATTACTTCGTTAAAGGGTTTGATCTGCTAACTTCAAAAATAACTCTCCTCTCAATGATGTCTGGGCTGTGAACGCAAAGATGCAGAGTTTTGAGGATTGTCCAGACTGTTTCTACTACATTTAGCCCCTTTACAGCGGCGAGTAAGCTTCGTTGAGCCTTCTTCGGTCATCCATATCGACAAAACTAGTGAAAACCGCGAAGCAAACGGTCTTATCCAGCTGAGGAACCATATCTTGTATTCAGCAACATGTGCAGCCACTGCCGTGTATTTTTCGAGTTTTTGGGTTTCACTCCCTCATAGTCTGGAATCTAGTGCGAATTCGGCCAAACTGGAGGGCAATTCAGATTTCAGATATCGAAAAGGGTTCATATCTCTGTTCAGGATTAAAGAAGAAGAAGAAAAGAATACCAGAAAGCTTTAGATATATTTGAAAAAACAATCCACCAAAAATATCTCCCCAACTCGCAGGTTGGGTGTTAAATTGTGGAAGATGGAGATAAAATTATTCACAAAATGGTAGAGCTAATAACACGTTGTTCTATTCTTATAAAAACGTATACTCTTCTAAAAAAAATTCATATTTGATGATGGTTTACACTTTAGTATGACGCGACACGTGGTTTAAATTTTAATTAACTAATATGCACTTTTTAAAAGTTGTGTCGCTTATTTTTAATCACCACTTCGTTTGTTATATTGAAGTGTAACAGTTTATTCATTCAAATTACCTTATAAGACTACCTGATGTGATTGGAATAGTTCTAACACCCACCCACGTGACTATATTCCATGATTTTAACCATCGTTAAAAATACAGGAAGAAGAAGCGCCTATTTTAACCTGCTGGTGTATTAGACGATCTCCTGTTTCCTAAAATAAATGTTTCCAGATGCATTTAAGATATTAAAGAAAGCCGAGTTAAAGGTATTTGAACCTACTTCATACTTATTAACACTACTAAAATCTTCTTAGATAAATTATCGATATTTAAGTGAGTTAAATTTTTTATGGTTCGACCACTAACATATGCACAATGTGGCGCCACCTGTCGGTCAAAGGTACACTTTGGTTTTTTTTTCTTTTTAATGGGTAAACTCGATATATCCATAACTTAAACAAGACGGCGAACTAAACTTGAATTACCAACGCTTGATACAACAGCCATCACATGATGACATTTCCATGATTTGCACCCCTACTAGGTTAAAATAGCTTTCATAGTTCTTGTTCTTTACCCAGAACTTTGAGAAAAATAAATGCATTTCCAGCCAATTAACTCTAAGAATAAAAATACGTTATATGCTTACACGGCACATTTAACAAAAAGCTATTTAAAAAAACGCGAAGGCCACCAATGTTCATATCCAGACTTTCGATAATCTGGTGGTGTAGATAAGTTAACTGGCGTAACAACAATGTTTTTGAAGTCTTCTTTAAATACGCAACTAAACCTATAAATTTGGTTTTATAAATATTTAGTCCCTAAAGTTATTAAAATTATACGTTCAACTGTTCATTGAAAACAGTATTTCTTATATAACTTGGAACAGTGTTTCTGAAACTGGGGTTCGCGAGTCATGTCCGAAACTTCATAAAAATATTTTGAAAAATATGATTTATAGAATGAAAAGTATTTTTCGTAAAATTAAATTTATATGAATTAATACATTTAATTTATGCTTTTTGTTTGTTTGGAATTAAGCACAAAGCTACACAATGGGCTATTTGTGCTCTGCCCACCACGGGTATCGAAAACCGATTTCTAGCGTTGTAAGTCCGCATACATACTGCTGCACCACTGGGGGGGGGGGCTAATTTTATGATACAGCTTTTCGAATCTTGTTTTTACAAAACAAAAAACATCGATAGGTTTAGGGGTTTAATTTTTAATTTAAAAGGGTCCTCGGATTTCTAAAGTTTGAAAACCGCAGATTAACAATCACACTGGTATTCTCTTATTGGCACAATAAATATATTGTAGCAAAAGACTTTCGGTACGTATGATAATTATAAGTGTGAATCATCTCTAGGTTATAATAATAACAAACTCCAAATCTGGAACAGAAGATTTCTTATTCGTTATTTTTAATGGTAAAAAATATTATGATAACGATTTTTAAAACAAAATTATAAGCTTTTGTATACTAATCGTTCTATTACAAGAACAATATATATATATATATACACTAAGCATCGTTGGTAATATGCCTATAACGCGCTCCACACTGTGGAGCTGTGGGTGCGCCGAATGAGCTGATGGTCAAATCCCACTATTCGGTCTGACAAGAGTAGCCGAAGTATTGGTGGTGGGTGTTGTTAATTAGTTGCCATCCTTCTAGTCTATCAGTTGAAAATTAGGAAGGGGCTTTGCACAAATAGCCCTTTCTGTAGGTTAGCCCTAAAGTGCTCAAACAAAGAAACCCATGACTACATTCGTTCAACATCTGAATTGATAAACTTATTTAAAATGCGCCGCCATCTTTGTTAACAATACAACCTACCTTCGAAACCTGCAAGTTGCGTAAAGACAAAAAAACCAACAACAATAGCTGGGTTGGGAGAAAAACTAATTGTCTGCGTCTCACAGCGTAGATCACTAGAGGATTTCCAAGTGTTCGTGCGTGTACTCTCGGACAAATTCGCTTTGAAGAGTCGAGTTAGTGCAAGTTCACGACGAAATGTTTTCTGTTGCTAAGCCGACGGCATGCAAACTGTGTACGATCATTAAAAAAAAAGGGGGGGGAGCAGGGTGAACCGAGGCAGATAATGAACTTGTTCGAGGGTCTACTTCCATTCCATTAACTTCATCGCTGATCACGTGTCTCACGACGAAGTCTTCTAGCCTAGTGGCAAATTTCACGTGGAGGATGTATTTATTTTCTTTTTCAGTTCTTCTTTCTTTCGTGCCTTTTCTTGTTGAGTTCTTCTTTCTTTTTTTCACTCAACACTTAGTACAATATTGTAGTTGACCAATAGCACCACGTAAACAGTGGTGACCAAAGTATTCCCATGATACAACTGTTTTCTCTCTCTCGTCATTTTTTATATGTTTTACTGTTTGTTTGTTTTTAATTATGCACAAAGCTACACAAGGGCTATCTGTGCTCTGCCCACCACGGGTATCGAAACCCGGTTTCTAGCGTTGTAAGTCCGCAGACATACCGCTGTGCTACTGGGGGACATGTTTTACAGCTAAACTTTAATTGTTATAAAACCGGTTTTTACTTAAACTCGTGTTTCTGTTACCATTTTACAAATAATTATATAAATACAGTTCAGGTACATTGATTGAGTAACGAAAGTAATTTCGTGTTGGACATTTTTTTTGAAAACATCCGATGTATTTATTTTATTTAAAAAAAACAATTAAATTTTGTTGCTGATTAACTGAGCAAGCGTTGTCAAACCAAATTTAAATTTTTAATTTCTTTTTCATAAAAAAAATCACAAATATCAAATTAAAAGAAACCTATAATGACATAAAAATTAACTATTAACGAGTTTTAAAAAAGAACAATTTATATATATATACCTAATGTGCCTGCAGCTCACCCGACCCACTTAATTTTCCGCCGTTTTACACTTCGTTATAGAGAAGTTGGTATTCTCACCGCTGTGCGGCGCGGTTCCGTATGAAAAATCGCGCACCAATTGGTAAATGACTGGTTCTAATCTTGCAAGCCTTCAGCTAAGGAATTTCGGTTTTTTTATTGTTTTTTTTTCTTTAACGTTTCCGTTTAGTAACGAAGGGAATTCATTTAATTTAAAATATTCTCTGAAAATCCAAATTGTAATAATATTTAGTTTTCATGCTATACTCGGTACTTTCTCTCATTTCCTTACGTCATATCGGTCGTGAAAACAAATTCTTGTAACCTTTGGCAAAATGTTTTAATATCGGCGATTCTTTCCCCGAAAAAAAACAAAATATCGATATTATGGATATAGGGGTTCAGTTTTAGCATTTTTATGCTTCCAAGCATTAATTATTTATTTATTTTCAAGTTTACTTATTTATTTATTACTTTTCTCAAAACATTTGACAAGATTTGATTACATTTGCAAGTGCACGTGACAGCAAAGGAAATTTCAGTGCGTTTCATGCACGCTTGTGTTTCTATAATGTATTAAAGGTTTTAAAATAATCTCATTTCCAGCGTTTTTGCTATATTAAACACAAAATATCTGTAATATAAAACAGTGGAATATCTATTCCCACTGTTGACAGATGTTTATGTAAAGTTTCGCACATGGAGGACAGATAAAACTTTGGTTCAAACTACGGTGTCGGAAGGAGAAAATTATATCAGTGTACGAGAGGTATATGTAGCAGTATCCACAAGCCACATACGTGGTAGAAAAATTGTTTTTGTTAAGCGCAAAGCAACACAAAGGGCTATCTGTGCTCTGCCCGCCACGGGTATCGAAACCCGGTTTCTAGCAGTATAACTCCGCAGATATACCGCTGTGCCTCTGGGGGCATACGTGGTAAAAGGAGAGGGGGAAATGGTTGCTTAAGCGTCTTAAAACTACTGTTCATCGTTAGTTACTCCTAATGAAATAGTTATTATATTATAACGACGGCTACAACTGGACCACTAGGGGGCGATAAGACTTAACTCTTGTTTTTTTTTTTTTTTAATTAAGCGTAAAGCTACACAATGGGCTATCTGTGCTCTTCCCACCACGGGTATCGAAACCCGGATTCTAGCGTTGTAAGTCCGCAGACATACCGCTTGTGCCACTGGGGGGCCTTAACTCTTGAGGTTGACATTAAAAACCCCATTTATAGGAACAATATAATAAAATCTAAGATGTCTAATATTAACTCATATTAATTGTGCGTTCCTCTACCTAACGGTTGTGTAATCGTTATAAATAAATATTATTTTTATTTCACATTTATTAATAACGAACACTTTATCAGTTTCAGACTTTGCCGGATATAATATAAAGTTTTGATCCGAAAATTCTGCGAAAAGACTGTTCAGCGTGAGGGGGAGTGGTGCAGTAAAATAATATTAAAAAAAGAAAAACTCAGTTTCTCATATTTAAAATAGCTCCCAGTGGCTCAGTGGTAAGTCTTATGGGTTATAACGCTAAAACTGGGGTTTCGATATCCGTGGTGGACACAGCACCAATAGCCCATCGTGTAGCCTTGTGCTTGCCGATAAATAAGCAAACATTTGAAAATTTGTGATTTCATTGTTGGTCTTGTAAACATTATTACAAATTTTACAGTGTCACCTACCGACAATTTGGTGCAATAAAATTGAATCATAAAATCTCCGTGTACTAACGAATTCTCAGAAAAGTATGAAACTTGCCTAAAGGAAATATTATTAATTTCAAATGTACATTAAGTGGTTCGTGACCTCTGCGGTGATACTTTGAAAGTTCATAGCTTTCAAATCATTGTTTTTTATTCTAAGTACCGAAAACTTTATCATCTTACTCACCCCGACATGGAAAAATAACCCATCTGGTAATTAAACAACTAGGGTTATCCTCCCCCTTTAATAAGGTTGTAGGATATTAACGGAGGTCACCATCCCGACGCTAATGATCCAAAAAATGTGTGTTGTCTATCCAGAAAAATTTTCTCGATAATAACTATTGTCGTTTATTTCAGGGGTTCTAAAACATTTGGAATTCGCAACCCACATCAGTAGCCAGGCATTTTGTGTGTGTGTGTGTGTACGGAGGAGGGGAGGGAGTACTATTTCAATATATTTAAATAAAGTTTGGTAGTGCTTTTATCTTTTGTTTTTGAATTGGTTGTTCAAAACATCTCAGGGCCATTATCTTTCAAATAATCCTAAATAAAACACAAATATATTTTAATATATCATGTCCTGCAACCCGCCCCAACCCGCAGTTTGGAAAACGTTGGTTCTATCTAACTGAATTAAATCGCTAATTCTAAAGCTTAAAGTGTACAGAAATAATGAAGAATTATCTTAGTTATACGTTGTGACGTCACGTCCGCAATAATCACAAATAGAACTGTTCTCAAATTGACACAACACTAGACTCGTGACTTGACGTTTACCATGATGTTGTCATGGTGATGACTTGTGATAATAATAATATATTTGCACTCGGCATTCAAGTACGAGTTATTTTAGTTCGTTTATACACTTGTAGGTTTTGAACCTTAAAACCCTAACTAGCGTTAAGCACAACACGGCAAATAAAGACTATAATTATGAAAGTGACAATTATACAAAAAATAAGGCAGCATTAAAAACTGAAAACGCTTCACAATACAAAATATCTATTAACACGAGAGCTTTTTAAGGATTTCGGGTGATTGGGTTTCCCTATTATAATTGACCCTTTTTTTCTTTATCCTACGCGATATTTTAATAACATGAATAAAACATTTTAAAGACTGCCATTCAAAAATATTGGCAAATCATTTAGTCGATCATCGTAGAGCTTTCCAGATCTGGCTCATTTTAAACATTGCAAAAATATCTTTGTTACATAATCCGAGGTTCGATTCCCCTCGGTGAACAGAACACAGATAGCCCCTGTCTAGTTTTGCGTTAAACACAAAACAACCAATTTTTTACAAAACGCTATAACTATGACACTCGTTTTCTGATCTTAGATTGTTGAGAAAACCGTTCACGACGTGTGGAAACAGATACGAAGGACTTTTCTGGAGTCTTTAACTTGTAGATTTGAATCGTTTTGAAAATCCCGTACTCACAACGACGTGAAAGCGGAAGGATTCCATATATATCATAGTTTCCAATTTTCTAAAACGAAGCTCAGAAGTCGGCACGAGCCTCTGGATACCACGAAAACACACGAGGCAGAGCAGAGGTCTTTGCATTCCAACTGTCCACCTTGAACACACCCATCATCACGTGAGTTGCTATAGCAGCAGCAGAAGCGTGCACGTGCGACCCAGTTCGCCTTGAGAAATAACACGAAGGAATGTAAATTCGCTATAATTACTTAATTGGTTTTTCTTTCAAAATTGTAATAATTGTTTCTTGTCATCTGGATGGCAAACTTTATGTAACTTCTAGTTACGTCACGTTAAGGGGAGGAGGAGGATAGAAGAAGTACTCGCCCCTTTTCCTCTAATAGCTGGGAAGAGAGATAAGCATTTGGGACAAGTTGCGTGTTTATCTTACCGCGACATCTACTGGACGTTTGTAGAATCGTGTAAAATGAGCAGTGTAAATAAAGTCCCAACGTTCAGTGAAAGTGTGACTGAATTAGATGAAATTCTCCATTCGTTGAAAGAGTTACTAACTAAGAGATAGGCCATGCATGTATAAAGCATGTCTGAAAGATGGGGGAAAACATCAGTAACATCCGAGAGGGCATGCCCCCCCCCCCTGAAGCCGTCCACAATGGATTCGCCACTCACTTCTCCCCCCCCCTCAAACAAATAGCAGCGCACATGATAGATTTCCATCTACACCACTAATTACCCACCTACTTCTTTTAAATAGGGAAACACGTACCCATTTTTTAATAACCCGAACTCTGGTAAATTGTATGCTTCGTAATATGTAAGGAAGGCGAGGATAAAAATAAGTACAAACAGTTCTTAAAGACATACTATACAATATTCGTGGCCCAGTTTAATATTTCCGAAACCTTTGCCAAGGAAACGGATACCACATTAGTAGAAGAAAAAAAAAAGGGGGGAGGGGTGCGTTTCTATTTGCGGACTAGAACAAAAGAAAGTTTCAATGAAATATATGGTTACAAATTACAATAGAGTATTATCGATTTTATTTAACTTATAACATTTCTGGATAATACTGGACTAAATACAACATGGCCAGATAACCCACAGGATTGCTACCTACCCCCCCCCCCACGCTTTCGCAGTCTTTCTGGCTCCCACGGAGATGAGATTCTCCGGCGTTTGTTGAAAGGTTCACTAAAATGAAGTTTAACGTGTACATATTTTGTATGTATTATAAAACAGTAAATGGTAAACGTCGCATTAGAAAGTGACTCAGTTTGTACTACGCAATTTTCGTTCATTTTGTGAGTGTGCGCGCGCGCGCGTTTTATTTTATTTTTCTTACTGTGTTTTGTAACTCTCGTCGTTCGTTGGATTATACGAAATTAACATCTTTTAATGAGTACTGGTTTAGAAATATCGAAAAACTAAAAGTATGAAAGAAAACTTTTAAGAAAATTGCCGATAAAAATGGAGTTTTTTTTTTGTTTGTTGAATTTCGCACGAAGCTACTCGAGAACTATCTACGCTAATCGTGTGTAATTTTGAAGTGGTAGACAATATAGAAGGCAGCTAGTCAATCACCCATCGCCAACTCTTGGGCTATTCCAATAGTGGGACTGAAAGGGCTAGCATATTTTCGATGGCGGGATTCGATCCTGCGACCCGCACAGCTTACCACGTAAAAGGTATGGATCCAAACCAATGCTTCACAATGAGTTCCAATGTCACTGCCCCCACCTCTGGAGGCTTATCGACGAGTCTGAGGGCTTATAATGCTAAAGAACTAGTTTCGATGCCTACGGTAGGCAGAGCACAGACAGCCAATTGTGTAGCTTTGCGCACAAGAAACAAACAAAAAAAAATATCAATAGGTCTGCTTGTTTCATTTGTAATTCTTCGTTTCAAGACAATCACACGAAATTTGTTTGTTTGTTTGAAATTAAGCACAAAACTACACAATGGGCCATCTGTGTTCTGCCCACCACGGGTATCAAAACCCGGATTCTAGCGTTGTAAGTCCACAGACATACCGCTGTGCCACTGTGCAGTGAGGCTTAACTTGGGGAAATGTTACCAGACCAAAACCACTAATTGTGTTAGGGGTAATGGAAACTAATTGGATCCCCAATGCGATACAGAGGCTAAGCCTAGGCGGAGGGGATATAATAATTGTTTTTTTTTTAATGTGAAGGTTTAATAAAACAACTGAAGTGTACTGATTTTTATTTTAAAAAAATTCTGGAGATCTACAAAATATTTTAATTTAGATGTTTCTTAGTGTTGTGAAATAAATATATATATAAGTAATACCATTATATTAAAACACAACAAACAAAAATACAAAACGCGTCCATTAATTAAATTTATCAACTTGTCTGTTCCAATGTGTCATCCGTGTTTTTGTTTTTTTTGTTTTGAATTGCGCGCAAAGCTACACGAGGCCCATCTGCGCTAGCCGTCCCTAATTTAGCAGTGTAAGACTAGAGGGAAGGCAGCTAGTTATCACCACCCACCGCCAACTCTT
>NW_013671706.1:21413-24855 GCF_000517525.1 Limulus polyphemus
AATGTAGCCCGAAAATATCGTATCTTCTGTATTCGATGCCTTATTCACTTTAGATCGCTGGCGTATTTAGGAGTACACACTTGGGGCTCTCAACTGATGACTGGTCATAGTGTGAGAAGCACACTCAGCATGCTATCGCTAGGGGTATGGGGCATGCACCCCAGAAAATTGCGAGCCCAAAGTGTTGTTAACAATATTGGTTCTGCATATATTTAAAAATGGAAAACCTTTTGGGAAGGCAGAAAACGGTTTTGGAGGGGCTCTTGCCGCACCCCCCCCCCCACCACCACCAACACTACATATCCCCCTATGCTTTAGATATATGGGTGGTTGTCTCTCCGTCATCTGTTGCTGTGTCCACAACTTAGAGCAGAAATGCGATGTGAAAAACAGAAGATGTTGATAATTTAGGACCTTCTAGCTAGACCTGATAGTTTTTATTAATACTTGATACGCTCTGTAATCAAGTACAGTTGCATATTTTTATTACATAATATGTAAAATTTCAACTTCGTCTAACAGTTAACACTAAAGACTACCTCAGAGTCTTAGCTCTACATCTGTCTGCTTCCTCCAATGCCAGTTACTGTTGAAGTAATTCGCCCTCTCGTGTCCTAAATTGGCAATGCTCGCAAACTGCGAATAATTTCGTACTAATATTTAATAATGTTTTTAATCAAAGACTGTCTTTATGTACAAGCAAACTTCCCCATATGGCTGAATATACAGGGTTGAAATACCATATATCAAAACAACGTGGAATATACAAAAACCGGGAAGTCACGTGACAACGACATTCGATATAAAGCTGCAGTGAAGCAGTATGTATCAGAACTACATTTTGAAATTGTTTGGCGTTTCGTGGCCATTGTGACGCCACCGAAAATTGACCGTATTTGGTTTTGGGTATGTAATTGCCCTTTCCGACGTAAAATATTTATACACTCTGATCAGGATCGAGGATTTAGAATTTACAAGACAGGGATATCTCTTGTATTTAATATCACTGGAATTGGAAAACAAAGGAATATGGATCAACTTAGGAAGCTTAGACCATCAAAAAAAAGACCCGCAGCAAGTCGCACCCCAGCCATTGTAAGCAAAGTGCGACGTCAGTGGCATAAGCCAGCCACATGCCCCTTGGTACAGTAAGCAACATAATCCAGAATGGTCTGGAAAGGCGATAAAAGTTGCTTCCACGATATATTTGTTCAAACATCGCATACCTAAAATATATGTTTATTATGTGAACAGAAACTGTTCCTAAATATCTTCATACACAAAACACGGTATCGACATTAAATAATGAATTAAAACATAATTTTTCAACTTTGCCTTTACTATGTAATTTGCACAAACTATAAGATCTTTTATTACAGATCGTACGTCAGTATATTTAACGAACTGCGCTAAAACACGTACCCCAGGAAACTAATGATATACTTGTCATTATCCGAGCATGAGCAGAGGCTCGTTAGCAGCTGGATTTCTATCAATAGTAACTTTTACAGTATACATTGAACTACACAAACATGAATGTGCTAATGTGTGTGTGTGCCAGTGTAGGGGGTTCGCGATAAGGTAAAATAGCATATGCCAAACAGGAAGTTGTACACGAGTTCTCTGTAAACGATCACAGCTTCTGCCTGCCTGTCATACACTGACTTGTCTACTGTCATTATTCACTAACTGTTCACGAATCCTCATAGCATTACGTATAGGAGGAAGGCATAACAAAGCTGTATTCTCACAGATCTCAAATAATCGACACAACAGCCCGTTATATAATACATAAACTTTGTTTTTTTGTAGCTTACTAAGTTGTCCTTAACGTTTTATTCTCTATTTTCTTTAGGAAAAAAAAGATCCATAAAAAATTATTAAATGGAGCATATTTTCGGGCTACATTAAAATTTATTGTTGTAAATATTGAAGTCTCTGGTCTTACTGTAATGTTAGTGGTAGAACAGCAAGTTCTGCTACATTTCAGTATATAAAATTAAGGTACTGAAAGTACGTCAAATTTGCGTAAGAAAATAATAGTTTAGATATAAAGGTTTTTCCCATGCCACGGATGACAGCCAGGTGGTTAGGGGGCGCTCGACTCGCAATCTGAGGGTCGAGGGTTCGAAACCCCATCATACCAAACATGCTCGCCCTTTCAGCAGTGGGGACGTTATAATGTGACGGTCAATCTCACTATTCGTTGGTAAAAGAGTTGCCCAAGAGTTGGCGGTGGGTGGTGATAACTAGCTGCCTTCCCTCTAATCTTACACTGCTAAATTAGGGACGGCTAGCGCAGATAGCCCTCGTGTATCTTTGCGCGAAATTCAAAACACACAAACAATTTCCTATGAACATTTATAAAGATTTTTTTATCGAAATATTTTTTTCTTTACTACAATTTTATCATTAGTACAGAAAATGCAAATTTTCTGTTGAATTGGATATTAAACACATGTGATATTTCCTTTAAGCATCAGAACGTTAATGATACTTCAATGGCATTAATTGACTAGATGTAGTCTTGCTAAGACAAAGAGGACTTTATTATTCCATCACTGAAACACATAAAGCCCTCTTAGCTCGTATGACGCAACCGTTTCCTAGTTAAGCCTAATTTCATAAAACGGAGTCGTGACAATCAAATACCACTGTCTTGTCTTATTGGCTGTTGATAGTGCACGTGCATAAACACGTCAAAGTCGTTAACCAAAAAGCGCTAACAACCATGCATATACGTTCTTCTTAATACGAGTAAATTTTGCGTTTTTTTTTTTTGTTTTATAATTTGCATATAACTTGTGCTGCTTTAGATAACAGTTAAATAATAAATAACAATCAAATGTTGCCCTGCCTTGTTAGGTCTCTTATAAAAACACAGTAGTTTGGCTCTTGTGATTACGTTAGGTTTATGAACAAACAACGAGCCCCTCAATGGCTCAGCGGTACGTCTGAACGCTAAAACCGGGTTTCGATACCCGCGCTGGGAACAGCACAGATAGCTCATTGTGTAGCTTTGCGAATAATTACAAACAAACATAAAAAAAGAGCCTATTATATTTTATACGTACATTATCACTTTCAAAATAAGGATAAAATTAAACACCTAACGACGCAGTCATATTTCTGTTATTACCTGTTAAACAAGAATGAAAAGTGTTTAGTTGCTCGTTCAGCGTAAACAAGATGTTTCACTGGGCTATGCAGTCGAGAACATTCGGGAAAGACAACTGAAAATATGATTAATCACCAAAATTATTTACCGAAATTTATTTATTTATTATCTACAGGTGTAACCTGATGTGGCGAAAGCCAAAGCAGGTCATGTCAATCTGTAGTTCGCCAGGAAACTAAGTTTATATTCGCAACTGTATTTTAGTTAAAATCATAAATAATATTCAACGTTAAACTGGTACACAATTAAAAACATTTTATTTAG
>NW_013671706.1:25796-51855 GCF_000517525.1 Limulus polyphemus
CTACTCTTTTACCAAAGAATAGTGGGATTGACCGTGACATTATAACGCCCCCACGGCTGAAAGGGCGAGCATGTTTGGTGGGATGCGGATTCGAACCCGCGACCCTCAGATTGTGAGTCGAGCGCTTTATCACCTGGCCATGCCGGGCCCTAGAGAAGAGTATGGTATACATAGGGTAAAAAACCACAGAAGCAAACAGATCCTCTTTTATAAACATTTTTACGACCTAAATCTAAACAGCGAATTATTGCGTACTACCAGGTGCTCATTGAAACAATACAACGGTAACTTTCTTAAAAATAGTGATGAATAAATATAACATGTGCAGTCAACCCAATCCCTTGGATCAGAGTGTATATGCAATATGATTGTCTAGTGGGCCGTTTACAACCGTCTTTTGTCATTCTACGTGTTATATAAATAACGAAAATTGTATTGCATTTGTTTTTAAACAAAGGAGACTGACCATAATGCATTGTTGGCAAAAATGTTTGGGTTTCGATGCAATGGATGCATCCAGCACAATAGAGCACTCAGGTTCGCTAAGTAGCAGTGAGGATTTTTTCTACTGGATGCCACCGTTCCTTGTCATTTAACTGGCCGCAAGGAAAAACCACTATGAAAGTGAGTAATTTTTTCTACATGGTACAATAAAATCATGCATGTATATAATATTGAAATGAAAAATAAATAAATATAAACCGAACAACAAGAAATAGATATTCAAACCCTTTCCCCTGTTTATGCGTGTTTTTTTTCGTTCATGTTCCTATCTTCGAAATATTTTCCCCATGAAATCCACTCATAAAAAGGAACAATTTTGTTCTTAAGTTTATTCTCAGATTGACCGTTCAGCACAAAGACTGAAGAATCGATGTTGATATCGATATGAAATTTTTAGAATTGCAAAAAATGAATAATTTTTGTGTGATGTATTCTTGAAAAACAGCATTTTGATATAACATTTTTTTTATCTTTCTACGATTAACCGATCAGGAGATACATAGCGTGACAGATAGACATTTCGCTATTACATACTGTATATAGAATATTAACACTTAATAGGCCAGGTGGCTAGGGAGCTCGACTCGCAATTTGAGGACGTTATAATGTTACGGTCAATCCCACTATTCACTGGTAAAAAGAGTTGGCGGGATGACTAGCTGCCTTCCCTCTAGGTTATCACTGCTAAATTAGGGACGGCTAGCACAGATAGCCCTCGTGTAGCTTTGCGCGAAATTCAAGCCCAACCAATTAACACTTACTAGCATATCACAATAATTGTTTTACCCTAAAATACCCACAAGTCCATGCGTGTCATTCATTTTAACGCTGAAATACTTATTTCTAACAACTTAAGAAAGGTGTGGAGACAGGTCTATGTTTTCGTAGTTGGGGACACTTTGGGGGCATAAGGAGAGAAAAGCAGGAGCTTACCCCTCCCCCCCCCCCTTAGTGCACGTGATTGATTTCCATATTAAATGGGAAGGATCGGATATTTCCGAATGGCTGTGGTTTCAGACATTACTGGTGGCACGTGGTTTGATTCTATCAGTTATATGGTAAAGCAGATGACTGTCTCAGTGAAACGAACTCGTCTGGAATTTGGACTTTTGTTATTCATATCTTTTTTCCCATATTTATATATTAATACCATCACCAAGACACTCCCCCCTACTATGGCCCTACTAAAGTTTTATTGCCTCTTTCACGTACATGCGACTAAACTTTGAATGTTATCAAATTCACACCATCTAGGGTGATCTTAAAAACATTCCATAAAACGATTGTATATTCGGTAACGAAAGATATATATATATATATATATATATATAAATAGTTTTTTTAGAACACAACACTCGAGTTTGCCAAATACCAGATTAAATTTTTAAAAGCATTTCTTTGTTTGATTTACATTTAATTTTTCATCCCTAATGGTTCATCTAAAGTGTTGTATAGTGCAAAAGCTACACAAAGGGCTACCTGTGCTTTGTCAACAGCGGAGAATCGAACCCCGGATTTAAGTGTTATAAGACCATAAACTTACTGCTGACCACCAGAGAACATTTTAAAGTGTTTGTTTGTAATTAAGCACAAAGCTACACAATGGGCTATATGTGCCCGGATTCTAGCGTTGTAAGTCCACAGACATACCGCTGTGCCACTGGGGAAGGGGGGCATTTTAAAGTGAAAATTTAGTAAATAAATAAATGGAGAGAAGAAAACCTTTCAATACAATGAATAGATTCTACTAATGTTAACTACGAACCAAGAAAATACAAATATAATTTTTTATTTATTTTTTTGTCTCGAAGATGCTGGATTTTTTTTTTTTTAATTAGTGAAACATTGTTTGTTTCAAAAATTTTGCGCCAACCCATATACAAAGGGCTAACTGTCCATAGCAGTTCCTCATTTTTAACTGACAGCCTTGAGGGAAGGCACTAGTTAACAGCACCCACCGCCAACTCTTGGACTACTCTTCTTTGAAGGAATAGTGGGATGTAATCATCACTCTTATAGCGCACCCAAACTTCCAAAGGGCGGGGCGTGTTTTGTTTTGTTTTTTTGCCACAAGGATCATGAACCACAAACCTTCAAACACCACTAGACCATGCCTGGCCTGAACAACTAATAATATACATTTTATTCTTAATGGATAAATAAAACACTGCATCACAGCTGACTGATTATTTCCGCTTATCAAACACAGACAATTGGTTACCTCGTAAGAGAATCACATTTAGCTCTTGATTGAATCATGCCGTCACTGCAATAAAATACAAGGATTTATTGTACAGCCTGTAAGTTCGTTTGCTGATTAAGGCCTAATTAAACGTTTTTATAAAGGCATTTCGTCATTATTCCTTGTAGAATAACTTAGAAATTTTAAGAATAACTTCACTTAAGTCTTTTAAAGTGCATAGAATTACGATAGGATCCATATATATATATATATATATATATATATATCCCAACGGTTTAATAAAGATATATTTTTAAGTATTTACCAATTTGTCTGTGGATCCATACTTGTTTGGTTACGGGACCCCTAGTGACAGATTAGTCAGAAAAGGGAATGCAAAAAAATATATACATCTATATTTCAGTTAATCCACTAATTACTACTGCAGTCTCCAGTAATTTCACTTTTTTTATCAGTTATTTACAATGAGTGTTGTAACATAAACTTACTCTCAATATAATAATGGCTGGAGACCTGATGATGACAAAACCTTGTCGAAACGTTGTACATTTGCTGTTATGTTAAACTTATATTAAAGTTTTTCTTCATTACCAATTCAAGCCGTCTCCAGCCCTTATTAGTCTCAAAGTGGGTTCCTCGTCATCGAATTTACTCTCAATATGATGCAGTGCTTTGACCCCCCACGGACAGTGAAAGGTATTGAAAAAAAAAAAACTAGTCTATAATTCGATATTTAATTATCTTACTCTTGACTAGTGCACATGTGCATTCAGTTTTACGATCGACGTGTGGTGCAAACTTAAAGTAAATAACCGTTTATTTTTGATAATGGAGAGTTTGTTTGTAATTAAGCACAAAGCTGCACAATGGGCTATCTGTGCTGTGTCCACCACGGGTATCGAAACCCGGATTCTAGCGTTTTAAGTCCGCAGACATACCGCTGTGCCACTGGGGGGTGATAATGGAGAGAGAAAAACTAACTGCCCAATATAAAAATACACCTTGTGAAGGGGAGAAGTTTTTAGCAGACATCTCCGACACAAGCATGAAAAAAATCAACTGATAAAAACTGCTGACGCGATCGTACTAAAGAATACACAAAGAAATATATATATATATATACTATACACAAAGAAAAAGATATGTATATAACATATACACAAAGAAAAAAGATATATATATATAATATATACACAAAGAAAAAGATATATATATATAATATATACACAAAGAAAAAAATATATACATGTATATGTATAACATATACACAAAGAAAAAAGATATATATATATAATATACACAAAGAAAAAAGTCCAGTTGGTAAGATAGCAATATCGATAAAGATCCTTCTCCAGGATCTAATTAGAGAATTTTATCTCAACACGTAGTTACACCCGAAAATATATGTTTTGTGTGTGTGTTTTATAGCAAAGCCACATCGGGCTATCTGCTGAGTCCACCGAGGGAAATTGAACCCCTGATTTTAGCATTGTACATCCGTAGACTTACCGCTGTCCCACCGGGATAAGTAAAATAATATTTGTAAAAAAAAAATAAAAAAAGCCTGCATAGAAAGTTTAATTGGCAAGCACTTCTCCACCAGATGATTGCATATGAAACATGACAGTGAAACAGTAATTTTTGTTATATATACATCCCAATTTTTGTTCTTTGAAATTTGTCATTATAATATAAAATTCTGAGTTTAATGTTTTTCTTTACTACTACAAAGAATACTAAATTCAAAGACAATAACAAAAATCACTGATTCCTGTACCTTTCATTATTGTTGTTTCTGTACCTTTCATCATTGTTATTCCTGTACCTTTCATTATTGTTGTTCCTGTACCTTTCATCATTGTTATTCCTGTACCTTTCATTATTGTTGTTCCTATACCTTTCATCATTGTTATTCCTATACCTTTCATCATTGTTATTCCTATACCTTTCATCATTGTTATTCCTATACCTTTCATCATTGTTATTCCTATACCTTTCATCATTGTTATTCCTGTACCTTTCATCATTGTTATTCCTGTACCTTTCATCATTGTTATTCCTGTACCTTTCATCATTGTTGTTCCTGTACCTTTCATCATTGTTATTCCTGTACCTTTCATCATTGTTATTCCTGTACCTTTCATCATTGTTATTCCTGTACTTTTCATTATTGTTGTTCCTGTACTTTTCATTATTGTTGTTCCTGTACCTCTCATCATTGTTATTCCTGTACTTTTCATTATTGTTGTTCCTGTACCTCTCATCATTGTTATTCCTGTACTTTTCATTATTGTTGTTCCTGTACCTTTCATTATTGTTGTTCCTGTACCTCTCATTACTGTTGTTCCTGTACCTTTCATTATTGTTGTTCCTGTAGCTCTCATTATTGTTCTTCCTGTTGCTCTCATTATTGTTGTTCCTGTACCTTTCATCATTGTTGTTCCTGTACCTTTCATCATTGTTATTCCTGTAGCTCTCATTATTGTTGTTCCTGTACCTCTCATTATTGTTGTTCCTGTACCTCTCATTATTGTTGTTCCTGTACCTCTCATTATTGTTGTTCCTATACCTCTCATTATTGTTGTTCCTATACCTTTCATCATTGTTATTCCTGTACCTTTCATCATTGTTATTCCTGTACCTTTCATCATTGTTATTCCTGTACCTTTCATCATTGTTATTCCTGTACCTTTCATCATTGTTATTCCTGTACCTTTCATTATTGTTGTTTCTGTACCTTTCATTATTGTTGTTCCTGTACCTCTCATTATTGTTGTTCCTGTACCTTTCATTATTGTTATTCTTGTACCTTTCATTATTGTTGTTCCTGTACCTCTCATTATTGTTGTTCCTGTACCTTTCATTATTGTTGTTCCTGTACTTCTCATTCTTGTTGTCGGTTTCGTGCAGGAATTTTGCAATAGTGTAAATCAGTGTTTCTCAAACTGGGGTCCGCGAGTCATGTCCGAAATTTCAACAAAAAATTGTAAAAAATGTGATTCACAGAATAAAAATATTTTTCGTAAAATTAAAGAGTTTATACTAATTAAAATGTTTAATTTTAGAATACAGCTTTTCATACACACGAAACAAAAAACATCGATACGTTTTGGGCGTACCCGATAAAATGTTAAATTAAAAGGGTTTCTCGGGTTACTAAAGTTTGAGAGCCGCTGGTGGAAGTGAAAAGAACTATTCGGTGGAGTTATTGTTACCATAGTATCCATAAAACATGCTGTATTAGAAAACGTGTTATAATTATATTGAATGCAATGCACGAAAAAGGGTGGCACGTTTTCTGTTGTTGTTTTTTTTTACAGACACAAAACTGTTACTTGTTTTTTATTTTTCAGACTGCAGTAAAATATGTTAAGTGCCGTGAAAAGAGAGAGACTTTTAAGGGTATCCAAGACGTGACACTACCGCCCGAACCGGTTCAGTCCTTACTCTGCCGTATAACCAGAATTTTTGACTAACTTCCCCAGAAGAAAGTGCTGATATTCTACTTGTATCCCAGTGATGTCATGCGAAGATCTTATGGTTTGCTGCTAATTAAATACATCGTTACGTTGTTGTTTTTTACTACCTATTCTTTTGTTCATTGATTCTATAACTCCGATGCGCATGTCTTAACGTTTATGTACGAACTTTAAAATTTATTTGGATTTCGTACTTATGGTAAAGTTACTAAGGCTATCTATCTGTCGTCATCCATCCATTTTTTAACGTACCTAGCTTAGAATGTGGGGGGGGGGGGGGGTATTTGGAGTATCGCGCGAAATCCAAAGCTCTACCGCAGGGCTAACCCACGCCCTGAAAATTTTGGTTTGATTTCTTCTGAATTTCGCGCAGAGCTAACTACACGAGGCTTATCTGCGCTAGCCGTCCCTAATTTAGCAGTAAAAGACTAGAGGGAAGACTACTAGTCATCACCACCCACCGCCAACTCTTGGGCTACTCTTTTACCAACGAATAGTGAGATTGACCGTCATATTACAACGCCCCCACGGCGGAAAGGGCGAACATATTTGGTCGGACGGGGATTCGAACCCGCGACCTCAGATTGCGAGTCAAGTGCCCTAACCACGGTCATGCCGGGCCTAAAAATTTCAGAGCTCCACTGTAACCACACAATACAATTGGGTTCACTGATATGAGAAATAAAGCGTGGGGTTGAACCTTAGCTTTGTATATTTTTATATATTATTTTATTTTTTGCAAGATTATTATTAAAAAACATTACTTCTACATATATATTCGTGTCTACAATATATCATCGAGCACGTGACTGTCATACGTGGAGTGCATCTCTAAGGAACGCCCCTCCCCCATCGTTTATAGTGCAGGAGCAGCAAGAACATATGCTGTCACAATATTTGCAAAAACGACTTATTTGACACATTGAGTAATAGTTTACTTCATAACAACATGTTACACTCCCGGCTCGTGAAATATTTTAATACAACGTAAAGTCTTAGAAAACTTAATAAAGAAGAGAGAAAGAGAGACTTTTGTTAAATTATCTTAGGCAAGGTGTCTTGCACACGAGCTAAGACTTTTCAGTAAGTTGATTCATCACATTCCATTAAGAAGTACTCTCATATACAGCTCCAGTTAGAGGCGCATCATTTCCAATACATCTTGTATGCTGTTGCTTCTAATACAGCAGTATTTAGCCAACTAACCGGTTTTTCCATGAAAACTGTTAACGACTTATTGTTTGTTAGGGAGTTTTTTTGTGTGTATGGCAAGTTTGTTAAGGTTTTCAGCTTGTAAAGCAGGTGATATTCTGTAATAACGTCGAAATTTTCAAGGGTACGTCAACTTTAAATTGTACCCTAAGGACATTGGTTTAGATGCTTGCAGTAAAATTGAAAAAAAAATCATTGTTTTAAAAGTGGAATATGTTTTATGTTGGTGTGACTAGTGGGTTAGGCCCACAAGAGGACCGAACATCACTGTTTTAAAAGTGGAATATGTTTTATGTTGGTGTGACTAATGGGTTGGGCCCAAAAGAGGACTGAACATCATTGTTTGAAAAGTGCAATATGTTTTATTTTGGTGTGACTAATGAGTTGAGCCCACGAGAGAACCGAACATCACTGTTTTAAAAGTGGAATATGTTTTATGTTGTTGTGACTAATGAGTTGAGCCCACGAGAGGACCGAACATCACTGTTTTAAAAGTGGAATATGTTTTATTTTGGTGTGACTAATGAGTTGAGCCCACGAGAGGACCGAACATCACTGTTTTAAAAGTAGAATATGTTTTATGTTGGTGTGACTAGTGGGTTGGCCCACAAGAGGACCGAACATCATTGTTTTAAAAGTGGAATATGTTTTATGTTGGTGTGACTAGTGGGTTGGGCCCACAAGAGGACCGAACATCATTGTTTTAAAAGTGGAATATGTTTTATGTTGGTGTGACTAGTGGGTTGGAGCCCACAAGAGGACCGAACATTATTGTTTGAAAAGTGGAATATGTTTTATGTTGGTGTGACTAATGGGTTGGGCCCACATAAATAATAACAACTACTGATCAGAATAAGCTTTGTACTTAGAGCGAAACTAAAAATCAACTTGACCAGTATAAAAAGCTAGTTAAATATACATTTTTCTAAAACTTTTTACTCATAAAGATTAGAATGCATAGTTTTATCAATGGGCACCCTAACTGTTAACGATATTTTCGGCCGTAAACCCAATAATATCACACGGTTCGGCCAGTTTAGAAGATTTAGGTTAGTCCTAAATTCAACTTCTAAGCTAGCAATACAAATGTTTATAACAAAAGTATAAAAATAAACAATAACTCTAATTAGTATAACAATATCGCTAATGAAACAATACAGTATACTTTACTTAGGGACAGTGGGATGACCGAGCGTTATTTAATTCAGAAATCTGGACTTCTTTGAACCAAATTGAAGATCCTTTCAAAGTATGGTCATCCTGGCAGCACCATGAAATAACAATAAAATGCTACACGTGTTATCTTATGGTTTTGTGGTGTATTAGTTAGGAGTTCAATCTGATCCATGGCTAAATGGTAACGTATGTACTGAACTCCAGTTTCAACGTCACAAGCGGATGAGAATGATGACACTGTCCCTCTGAATGGGATGCCAGTTCATCGCAGGTTAACTCCCATCATTCAACTGGGTAAACACGTGTCGCGATCAAGTCTCGAACTCTCAACCTTCCGAACATGAGTCTAAGCTACTAGGCCATTCTATACAATTTATAATTTATGATATAGGAAGGGTTCGAACTCGTGACAACAGTTCTTAGGCCAGTACTACACTGATTCTGGGATATTTGACAATAAGTAAATAACATATAATAAATTTAAATACATTTATTTTTATTGTACTGTCATGTTACTTAACAGAAAGTTTATATTCTGATTCTTCTTTTTTAATTGGCTCAATTTGAGTTTACAATGAAAAGTGTGCATATCATGTACATAAAGTCTGTCGCTGCTGGCGAGACCGACCAGTTGTTCAACGTTGTCATGTTAGTTAACGATTCACCCACAAGAGGGTGTTACTGTGAGCGTAGGCAGATAAATTAGTATTCTTGTATGCTGTGAGCAATATGAGTAGTAAAGGCGTGATAGAGGTCAGATAGGCGTATGTCACTGTACACGCAACGCGAAGCTGTTGGATAAATTACACGCACAAAAATTTGAACGTAAAGTTTGAACCAGTATGGATATTTTTTAAATACTTCGCCAACCCTACGTGAATTGAATAACTTACAGAAGGAAAACTGAATGCTGAGGAATCAGAAACGCCCTGGGCTTACTTTTCAATACCACGGGTGGGAAAGCTGGCTCAGGAACAAAATTCAAAAATCTGGTTAGCCAACAACATGCCGAAGACCAGATCCCTAAAATGTCCACCTTGTGTTTGTTGATGTCAAACTGAAAATGTAGTTTTAGATGAAGAGCATGATGAATGCTTTAATTCAAGATCTTCAACATTGAATCGTGTTCCGCATTTGCGATTTTTGTAATAATTCAATAATCGTTACATTTTAGCTTTTGAATTATTTTATGTTTAGTCTATTTATTTTAGGTTAATTCTGCGTAAAGCCACACGGGGGCTAACTGCGCTAGCTGTCCCTAATTTTGAAGTGATAGCCGACCAAAGGGAAGGTAACTTATTCAATGCCACCCATCGCTAATTCTTGGGTTATTCTTTTATCAACCAAAAGTGGGATTGACCGTCACATTAAAACGCTCCCCACGGCTGAAAAGGGGAGCACGTTCGGTGACGGTTCGGCATGGCCAGGTGGTTAGGGCGCTCGACTCGCACTCTGTGGGTTCGAATCCCCGTCTCACCAAACATGCTCGCCCTTTCAGCCGTGGGGGCGTTATAATGTGACGATCAATCCAACTATTCGTTGGTCAAAAAGAGTAGCCCAAGAGTTGGCGGTGGGTGGTGATGACTAGCTGCCTTCCCTCTAGTCTTACACTGCTAAATTAGGGACGGCTAGCGCAGATAGCCCTCGTGTAGCTTTGCGCGAAATTCAAACCAAACCAATGTTCGGTGACAATTCGAATCCGCGATCAGTAGATTGCGAGTCGAGCGCCCTCTTCGGGCTAATTGTCAGCTATGTAGTTGTACTTCCGAAACTGTAACTTTGCATAAATTTGTTATACAGTTTTTTTTGCTACTTTTAACTGTTCCTTTTATTCCAAGTCATTAAAAAGACCCGGAAATATATCAAACTTTTAACGTTTCCCTCCTTATTTTCACGCGAATTGAAAGATTAGCGTGTTTACAAAAAGAAATTCCACGTGAAGAAACAAAACTTTGTGGAAGATTATCGGCCGCCATCGAGAAGTTTCGAACAATCCTCTTAACGACCGTGTTTGACTTGGGGAAGATTAACGGCCGCCATCGAGAAGTTTCGAACAATCCTCTTAACGACCGTTTTTGACTTACAGTTAATTCGGGCTTTAAATAACGAATCAAATCGTTTTTTAACCGTATTGTTAATTAGACTACTGATAATTATCCAAAGGATGCTAATTAGTTCTTGGCTGTATACGCAATTCCGTATTTTACTCAACGTTAGTTAGCTCGTAACGCTCCTGGTGGCAGAAGAACAGAAATATTTTATGTATTACATCCGCGTGATTTTATCCTTTTGATCAAGATACAATATCACGGTGGATTTAAACAGTCGGATAATACCAAAAATTAATTAACTTTGAGAAAAAAAACTCAAGTTATTAGATTTTAACTATTAAAAAAAATTTCCGATCGTGACCTTTTTACCTCCGCCCCCGAAGGTAGAAAGAGGTTATGTTCTCCCCCCCCCCCCATGTGTGTGTGCGTGTGTTTCTCAGCACGATTTCTCGAAAACGGCTGAATGGATTTGGACTACGACTCAACGTAGAAGTGATTAGGGTCACAAATAATTCCTATCTCTCGACATGGGGACCTATTTCTCGCACTATTTTTGTTCTATAAGTCAGTCAAAAATGATCGTGTTTTAATGGAGCTTGGTGGACATATGTAGAATATTATTCCTCATTGTCCTGCCAAAAATCGTCTGTTAGTTGATAAAGACAGACATACGGACACATTTTCGTATTTTTTTTAGAGCCGAGTATGATCAACGCTGCGTAACGGAGATATGTGCTCTACAGTACCCCCCTCTAGTTTATATAATTTCTATTTTGGTTGCGTACTGAAAGACTTAAAATTGAATCATATGTTATTTTCGTTTTTCATTCACATTCAAAATAAAATTTAACTACACGAATCAGTTCCTTACGTTCATATTTAATAATGTTGTTTCTTGGTATTTGCGAAAAGGTACACGAGGGCTATCTATCTGAGCTAGTCATACTTAATTTTGAAGTGATAGTCTAGAGCAGTAGTCGGCAACCTTTTTTGATCGCGGGTCAATTATTTTTTGTTGAAAAATTTAGCATTGTGTTGGGTCAGTGATAATCATATAATTATTAATACCGGTACATGTATTTTAAATATGTATGTTTATTTACATACAAAAAAATTAATAGTTCGAACAGTTTGATATTTTCCCCTGAAATTGACCTGAAAATTCTCCGTAGCCGTCACTCTTTCCTTTAATATCGTTGTTCTTCTCATATAGCCGAGAAACTTGAACTGAACAATGATTGTGCCCTTACGGGTTGCAATGGTGAAGCCAACTTTTGGCGGGTCAGCCAAATTATTGCCGCGGGTCGCTTAGTGACCCGCGGGTCATAGGTTGCCGACCACTGTTTTAGAGGGAAGGTAAATAGTGAACACTACCTACCGCCAACTCGAGGACTACTCTAATTGGGATGTTGGAAGTTCGGAGCGCGATTTTTGTTTTGGGGGCAGTTACGTGGCGCGAAACATGGAACCTCGAACCCACTGCGTCGCGCTCTGCCCATTTAATGTTTATCCCCAGCGCTTTTTATTGGCAGATACTTTAGTATCGCGCAGTTTGAATTCTATAGGTTCACGTGAACAACGAATAGCTTTATTAAACTTATTGTTACGTCTCCGTTTGTTAATTAACTTTCCGTAACTTCGTTCCGACGAAACTTTAGCGACACAAGTCCTTACTTAATAAAACTGGTTTATTCTTTCTGAATATAACTTTACGATACACTTAATTTCAACATTCGCGCTAAAACAAACGCTATAAAGAACGTTAACTTCAACAATACTCTGACTGCAGATCAATTACTCATTACCTACTACACACATTGTTGTCACGTTGTGAGCGTGCCATTTATATACCAGAAAAACATATATCTAGTAAATGCTTGGGCATTCAGGAAGGAACAAGATACTTCCAGAAAATAGGCGGCGTGACAATAGTCACGTGACCCCGCTGACGCAACATTATTTTTAGGTATAATAATAATAATATATATAAATTAATATACAAAGGTCCATGATTTGTCTGCAAATTTTAAAAGGAAAAAAGTATTTCAGATAACTATTGGAAAACTCGAAAGCCAAACGGAGAATGCAAGGTCAAATCAGGAGAGTCCAAAAGCAATAGCTTTCTGAGGAGAGGGAGGGATATATAAAAAAACACGAGAGTATAACCTCTAACGCTTTAGAGTAAGTACTTTACTCGCTGCACGTTAAGCCTTGCCGCATACCGAGAGCTGTCACAATAGTTTTCCCGTTGACCTCCAAAGATCAGACAATGTAGTTGAGTATTCTTGAACTCCGTCCGGCCTCCTTTGTTACTTTCTTATCGGCCCACTTCTTTCTGACACTTTCCCACGATGTACGTATTATTTAGAACGGCCGACTGAACCAACTAACATCCCTCCCCTCACCACTAACACACCCACCATACCATATTCATCGCCGTAAAGTCGTGTGTTCCGTAAGCGAATGTTATTGGAAAACAAGATACAGTCACGATATTCTGAGGTAAATACATCACGCCTTTGAACCGTTAGTAAAATGAAAGAAAATACCGTTGATTAATATTCCAGTCAAATCAGTTTGACGTCTAAATGACGATAACAGGGAACTGAAATATGTCACCTCTTAAATTAACCTGCACTTTGAAAATGTATATTCACGATAAATAGACTTCTTTAAATCAGATAAATGTAGGCTTATAAATAAAATGTTTTTAAACTGACCTTTGTGTAGAACATCTGATGGTGTTGTTAAATGGCTTATCACTTGAAATGTGCATGTATGCGGTAAACATTGCCCCCACTCCATCGACAGAATCTTATTATAATAGAGCTTGGGATGTATACGTCCAGAACTGCGATCTCGGAAACAACCGCACCGATCATCCACAATCGTAACTGGGTAATATTTTTATAACTAGGCAGTATTTTCATAGCTGGGCAATAAATCAAACAGTTGAAATTTCCACAAAAATGATATGTTTCAGATTTAACCAATAAAAATTACAAACAAAAATGGAGTAAGTTTCAAATATAAAACAATCAAAAAACAAACTTAAAAAAAACTATTTGTTTTTCTTTAGTGAAAATCTCGTGAGTGTTGCAACAGAAAAACCAAGGCACTTTCATCGATAATACAAAGAAATACTTCAATAAAATTTACTGATGTAATGCTGTGATGATAGCTCATTTTTAAACTAAAATTTCAATAAAATCCTTTTTCTCATGGATGGTGAACATTATTGAACGTCAAGTATGAGAACATTGTTTTAGAACTGTCAGACAATTCCAGAAAAGGCCCAATAGCCTTCCGCAGGAACTAGCAGTTATACCTGTCGAGTGCCCTAACCACCAGGCTTGGAAATTTCTACAAGCAGTTCATGTTATTTCTGAATACACTTTCCGTTTATTTGCTGCTTGTACAGACTGGGTGGTTTTTGTTCATTTAAAGAAACACTTAACTCAAGTCTCTCTCAAGCAGATGGAACCAACAAGTTTCACTGTCTTAGAACTGTGAAATTATAAAGTTTAAGTTGCTTGATTAAAAAACGAAACCGAAAGTTTTATTTGTGAGTTCTACGCACATCGATCAATAATGAAACACGATACAGAGTGCCGTAACACTAACAGTAAAGTTAATTGTATTTTACTGTCTTAGATAAACACGCCGCAAAACACAACAGCGCTCTTTTAATGACAAACAATTGCCCGAAAGAGGTCACATTGGGAAGACGCTGGGTTCCAGGGTGCGTTTAAATGTGATATGTATCTGTGTAAAGTATTACGCACGTTCTTGCGCACATGCCATGGCAAGTGACCCCTATAATTTTTTTTTGTTGTTGTTGTTGTTGAGTATCACAGAATAGGTTCGAACTACTTAATGTAAGATACAACAATTTTCCAGGTCATGGCAAGACCAAAATGAACGACACAGTTTTGAAGCTATTTCTGAATATGACTAAGGTTTGTTTGTTGTTACGCGCAAAGCTACACAATGGGCTATCTGTGCTGTGTCTGCCGTGAGTATCGAAACCCGATTTTTAGCGTTATAAGCTATCGGACTTACTGGTGAGACACCGCCTTAAGGTCCTTATCAGAAGGACTTTGAATTACTTATTAACACTGTAGGTTGTAAAAGTACTTGCTTATTTGGACACGACAGTGATTAGTTTATTCGGATTAATTGTGTGGAGCTCCTTTATACCGTACAAAAGTGAAATGGCCTACAATTTTTTTAATTAATTACAGGTTGTAGCAAGCAACATAATGTTTTCTTGCGGAAACTTTTTAGTCATACAGGGTGTCCTAATAGTCTGGAACCATAGACACTTCAACATGTTTTACAGAACATGTTCCACACGCTGTCCTTGTAATTCAAAAATGTATGTGAAATTGAGAAAAGCTGCAAATCACCTACGGTTCCAGACTTTCCGGACACCCTGCAGGTAATTCTAATGCACTCTACTCACCTGTTACAGCTTGAACCAGGCCCAGAACACGTGCCGCACGTTTGGTCACTACATCCGCTACACAGCATGCCGCCAGGGCCGTAAAAGCCATTAAGAGAGAAGTGGCGGCCCCGATCCCCACGGTGACCGTCGTGACTTGCCACGAGACGCTGGGAATATCGTGGAAGGTTGTGTAGCGGCCACACTCGAGAACTATTTGGACCCCTCCATCTTCTTTTATTCTTGGATAGCTACAGCGGCGGAAGGAGCCGAACGAAACCTCCGTGGAGTTGAACAAGGCACCCTGGAGCCAGAAGGGCAGGTAGAAGCCAGAACAGCTCAGTATGGCAGCAGCCAGAGACAGGCAAGCCCAGAAAACACCTGTGGCGGTGAGGCTACTAGCGAAGACGGGCATCCTGAAATAACTCGTAATTCAGTGACAAAACTTGGCAGAAAATAATTTCCTTCTTAGATCTCGACTCTTTCTGTTTTACCAATTGTTAATGGCAGTCGTAACGGTTCCTTAGAAAGCTCTGTATAGTGTTCATCTATAAGTTGTACACAAATTGTATTATTTTTGAAAAAAAATCAAACTATTATTTCAGTAAAACTTCATCCCCCTCAAAGTATGTTAGTGGGAATGCGAACGTCCTAGACAACAACGTCAGCAGTCCCTAGAAGATGCCGGGGATACAGTTTTTCAATCCGGGCATCATATTTCTGACAGGCTGGTACAACGAGCTCGGTGCAGAAAATGAAACCTAACGTCTCGGTTCGTCGAGAGCAGCATGTCTTCTGTCAGCGAGACACGAGGATCAGTGTTAACGCCGATGTTACGTACGTTTATCCCCCATCGCGGTAGTTTGTAGGATATGCTTCCTTTAATGGTCCCTTGAGGGCGACGGTGAAGGTTAGATGAGCTTTTATTATTATTATTTTTTTTTTACGCTTTGGTTGCCCTCCCAAAGGAAAACATAGGAATTATTGAAGACACATAGATTGGATACAAAGGACAGAAGAAAAAGAAAAGAACTTAAGAAGAAGCAGACTTCTTCGCTCTTCAAACTTTGTGAGAAGACAGTAAATAAATGACTACGAAGCCTTTTTACGAAAAAACAACAACAACTGATTTCTTCTAGCTACTTCTTCACTCAAACTCAATTTGTTATACTTCTCCACCCATTGGAATTAATAATATGTAAAGTATAAAACAAATAATACATTCCTCGCTGTGCAGCTAGCCCAATGTGGCTTTGCTCTAAAACAAACTTATGTAAGTGATATAAATATTGGTGATAATTTTTAATTATGGAATTGATTGAATTATTTTTAATGGGTTGAAATATAATATTAAATTATTTTGGGGTTTGTCTATTTTCACAAAGCCTCAGTTGTACTTTGTACTTGATTATTCAGTAATTATATCATAATCGGAGGTGTCGGAAGGAAGTGCAAACTGGGGGTGCTTGGCTAGACGTGCAGATTTTTCAATGATAGATTGAAAATATGAGGAGTTGCTAAAAGCAGCTCAATCTAGGGGTGACAGGAGGCATGCCCCCCCCCAGAAAATTAATATAGCTATACAGTTGCTATACAAGTCAAATATGTAAAAGTGGGGGGGTGTCATAGTAGCGTACGAACTTTGTATGACGCAATATCAAATGTAAACTTTATTACATTAAATATTTGATAACCTCCGTTCTTCTACGAATACCTAATTATATCAAAGATAGATCCAGCCTTTAATGCTGACTGCTCTACAAATGTGGGGAGGGAGTAAAAATTTGGGTTTTCTGTGGCCTGAAACCAGTTTAGAAGGATGTAAATTACTTAAAGGAAAATCTAGAAACATGCATATTGTTTTATTCATGTATTTTATATTTTAGTAACGTTCATATCACGGATAATGCTTGCACGAATTTGTAAACATTTTATTAAAATTATGTTTCTTGAAATGACATTTCTGAAATCTTTAATACTGATGTTTATGGATGAATTATAATTATCGGTATAACCCCCCCCCCCTCAGAATATTCACCTTTTGGACGCCATACAAATCGCATTTAACTCGCTACAATTTAAAAACCACAATATTGTTACGTCTGTGTGGCGTTGGTTAATTTTCCGTAGAAATTCTTTCCGAAAAACTTCAGCGATACAAGTCCTTTATTAAATAAAACTAGTTTATTCTTTCTCAATACAACTTTGCAATACATGTAATTTCCACAGTCATTTTAACTTAAACACACGTTATAATTCACAACGATTCACGCACTTTACTTACGGTCACTACCGCGCTTGACTCAATTGTCCGTCTCTGTCTGTCTGCAATTCTATTTCTGGTTAAATTAATTTCGCTTTATCTGGCGCATTTATATACAAGAATAGAGAGCGCGTAGAAAAGACCAGAGTTGTCACGAACAGACATGATCCTTCTAGAATATCATGACGTGTTACTAGTGTCACGTGACTTCCGTTGTCGTAACAATAGGTTATTTTAAATCGCATGTCTTACGGTTTCCATAAATAGCTAATAAAATTTAACTTGAATAACTGTATCAGTTGATAGATCCTTGTATTCACACGTTTTAATTGTATTTGTTTAATCTGTGGTATTGTTGAAATTTGCGAACTTCTAACAATTATACATAATCAACAAAGGATGTTTTCCAGCTTAAGTCTTAATGTACTTCTTGTTTAACACGTGAAAGTAGTCACAACTTAAACAGGATATAAAAAATATCGGTGAAAAATCACGCTTTTTAAATATTTTGCATTTTAACTTAGAAACAGTTGTTTAATATATTTTTTTAAACTACTCTGACTACCACACGTGCGTCGATGTACCTGTAGATCTACGTCTAAATTATTGATCAGTAACTGCTGTTAATTCATGAAAAATATGTTTTGCAGTAAAAGCGTTAGTTTTCAACTTAAAAAAAAAAGTAAATGTCACTTCCATCGAAGGTCTGTAATAAAAAGCTTCATCTTTTAATTTTTCTCTTAAATATTTGTTTACCATACGTGATTTACGAATAGTACGTTTCTCATTGGCAAATTAACTATTTTCTGCTTTTAAAAAAACTGAATCTTTTTACAGAACTCATTAGAATAATCTTCAAATTTTATACATTTAAGTATTATTCTTTGACACGTTTTAATGAGTGGATGGAACGTTAAACGTTTGGATTAATTTATTAATTACTCTTATCTAATGTTAATTAGAAGCTCATTTTATTACGGAGGGGTAGATATAAGAAAGAAGCCTTAGGAATATGCCATAAATTTTTGAAGTTTTTTTTCTGGTTTTCGATATCACAAGAAGGCGTAGCAAAATTAAATCCAAAAATTAGTCTAGCGCAGCTGCACTAGACAATTATTGAGTAGTGTATTTATTATACATATCCATGTAACGACTAAGCTGTCCTCTAGCGGCTATATTTAGTTTATGCCGGAGTTTTTTTTATGGGGGCGCCATATGCCGAAATATCCAAGATCTCAAATGTATAGTAATGATATAAAGTTAAATGAACTGTGTTTGCTCTCACTCTCTGACAAAACACCGCTTTAGGAAGTTTTCTTCTTTCTGACAAAAAAAAAATCTGTGAGGCTTATTATTTGCATCTTGCAAAGACTGGATCTGTAAGGTCACGTGCACATAAGTATCCGTTTATTTTGTTTGACTCGAAAACTAAAAATGAGATGTAACTTAGACACCAAATAAATAAGGCGTAGTAATTAACATAGTAGTCAATAAATTTATAGAAAGTTACATCAGGATTATTCTAATATATTTTACACATCCAAAGCAATTGTATTTTCCTATCTTGAATAACTTGTATATCATAATTAAAAACTTAAAACTGATTATGGAAGCATAAACACAATTTACGCAAACTTAAACAATGTTCGTTGTTAGTTTGGCGTGTTAGAATTGTCAACTTCTATACTAAAAATATTTTTTCGTATTTGTAGCCATCTAGCGGTAGGCGTCAGAACTAATTTGTTTTGGCTGAGTTTATGGCCTATGTACTGTAAAATAAATCACATAACAGGTGATCGTGGTTAATTTTACCTTTATGAGAATCGATTGAAATGATTAGAATAAAATAAAAACATGGTTATAATAATATTCACTCTGAATCCCTATATTGCATTGAATTGTTTTTTATTTCAGTAAGGTGAAAAACCATGTAACTACTAATTTGAAATGAAACCAGATTGTAAATATAATTTTAATGTTTTAGATAGTGTTTATTGACCAGATTTTATCGTAAGATAGCCCGTTGTTCAAATAACTTGATATAGTAATATTTTATGTCTGCACTAGCCGTGCCTACTTTGCAGTGAAAGATCAAAGGGAAGATAGCTAGTCATCACCCACCCACCGCTAACTCTTGGATTAATCTTTTACCAACGAATAGTGGGATTGACCATCAAATTATAACGCCCCCCACGGCTAAAAAGGCGAGCATATTTGGTGGGACGCGACCATCAGATTGCGAGTCGAGCGCCCTAACCACCTGGCCATGCCAGACTCGTGAGTCAAAATTTCAATATTTAATGCTGTGCTTTATTGTATGTGTGTACGCGCGTGCGTGTGTATATTCTTATTTCGAATATCTAAAGGTTAATTTATGATTATTATGGTATTTTCAGATAAATTTATTTCCGCAAAAATATGATATAGGGTTGCTTGATAATGAGAAGATCGAAATTGACCAGATGACTAAGTTCTAAGCTGTGAGATATAAATAGACTGGACACGTGCTTCTTGCAGAGACACGAAGCAATTGCCTCACTACTGGGTAGACAGCTTCCCACTCTCGAGATAAATCTTTATATAACTTGGATAAATGATAATAAATAATGTATTGACACCTCTAAACGAATTATTTTGTGCGATATTTCGAGCAGACGTTCTTCGTCAGGCAGTAAAGACCTATTACAATGGAATTGGGCTCCAATTAGGTTCTTTGTATAACTGTTTAGTTTGCGAAACTAAGTGGAACTGCCTACAATCAACGCCCTTTACAAAAACAGATAACTTCGGTTTTAGCCAAAGGTATATGCGTACCACATGACTGGTCGTTCTTGTACAACAGACAAAGGCAGTAACCTCTAGATATCATCTACTCGGCCAGCGAATGACATTTCTGTCAATGTCGTATTTCGAAACAGCTGAAGTTGCACCAATATTAATTCGGGCAAATTAGATACTATCTGTTAGAGCACAAGAAAGACACAAAGGCATCAAAAACGAAACAATCAATAATTAATACGGCTTTCTGAACAGCATATTTATTACAAAACTGCATAGAAAAAGAATAAACGAAAAATGTTTTACATTCCTATAATACTAAAAGATGGTGGAAAGCCCCAAATACTCGCATATCACAAACCATAAAACGGACTTGACAGAACTATCTTCAATATATCTTTCTTCAGCTAGGCATGTAACCGAAAGGTCAGTTGTCACTTTGATGCATTTTAGATTTGTATTCGTGAGAACCGATACGTTAATCTATGCTACAGTATCATACGTTTTATTGTTACTGCAACAACGTGGTTATGATAGTTTTATTCATGTAACCTCTAAACTGTGTTATATAAAGACTGTCGAAAGCTCAACTTGTACTAATGTTTTAGTCTAAAGTTTAAACAAAAATGTTGATGCTGCTGCCCTCTCGTGAGAGTTTTATCAAATACAATGCTTCCATAGGTCTCGCTTAGAATATAGTTGCTGAGGAGTATCCCACACTCTACAATACTTTAAAAATTCAGAAAACAACGTTTCGTCACTGTTAATGTGGCGTCATCGGGTACTTAACAGAACTAGACAAAACAATTAAATACACTCATTGGTGACGTCACAAATATAAGCTCGAGTCCCCCCCCCCCAATGGCTCAGAGGTAAGTCTGAAATTTTATGACACTATAAAAATTGGCTTTCGATACTCGTGGTGGGCACATCACAATAGACCTTAGAAGTTTAAAACAAGACAGTTTGTGAGGGTGCGCTTGTTTTCTTTCTTTTTTTTTTTTGTTTGCTGACTGTTTCGTCTGAACAAGTAATGAAAAGAACGATAGTTTTAATTCGAGGACTTTTGCACATGCCTGTCCACCACTAAACCGGGGACGTTTTGTTTGTAGGAGATTTTATCATTTTTTTGAAAATCTATTAGATATACATTGAATACATTCTGTTTAAACTTATCATTTCATCAAAACAAATGTGTATGATAGCCGGTAGTTATCACTGAGTTCGCTAAGCCTTCTTGTGTACTTTACAAGTTTTATACCAACAATAATTTATTTTTAGAAAAATATTTATAATATAACATGGTACACGATGGAGCTTTGAAAGGTACAGTCGGGAGGAACAAAATGTTTTGCCTTTGATTATTCGTTGCTAAAACTCTGCGACAAAAACTAGAAAGTTTAAACAGCAAAGCCACAACCAAAAAAAAAAAATATATATATAAGAAATAATTCAGCATTATTAGAATGATGAATTCTGATAATTTTAACAAGAAACTTGTTTGTTTTTAATGTCTTGGATCTCCAATTACTTTATGTGGCGTATCCCATGAATCGAATAAAAAATATTAAAAAATTTACGATTAAATTGAACAAATCTTTAACAATCTAAAATCAAACAAAATAAGTGGAATTTTTTTTACAATATATCTGCTTCTTACTATTTCATAGACTCGCAGTGGAAATCCTACAACTTGAAATGATATTTGGCATTTATGATGCTTCAGATCTTGAAAGCCTAGGGTTAATAATATTTAAAGAGCTTTGGAACCCATGACAACCAAGAATTAAACTGAAAAAAACAACCTCAAGGATATTACCTACTGATCGATTATCGATTTTGTTACTGCTTTTTACTGAGCGAAACTTATAAACGTTTATAGCTTCTAGACATAATCAAAGATACAATTTTACTGTCAAGTGATGATCTTAAACAAACATAGTGTGTTGAAGAAGAAAAATGTAAATTGAAATACAGTTAACTTCGAGACGTGGAATATTCTAAAGTTTAGAAACAGAATATAAACATTTTCATATTTAACATCGAACAAATCTTTGTCCATTGTCGATGCAGAAAATAGAATTATATTTTTTATTAAATATATTATCTATTATTTTTAACTATGAGGAATACAAATGGGTATATCGATAGGAAATATATTTTTTTCAAAATAATAAATAAAAAGATGTGAAACGTCTAAGTTGCAACTTTTCCTGACATCTCCGACGTATTAATAAGTTTTTGGATTTATATACAAAGTGCAACAATGTTATAGAAGATTCATGTTTACAAATATTTCATAAAATGAATTGAATTGTTTTCTTTCATCAAAACTTAACGGTGTTTATTCCTGGAAGAAGAACGTGTCTGTCCACACAAAGGAAGAAACAAGCACGCCTCTTTAAAAAATAATTTAGAAAAAAAAAAAAAGCTATGATGAATAAATTAAGTATTTATTACTGTATATTACAAAAGTCGGTTTCGATTGTAACATTCGGGAAATTATAATTGCTTTTTTTTGTGTGAACGTCTTCAGTACTGTGTCGATTTTAAGGTGGCAATCTACTTTTGAGGTGCTCTTTACTTAAGTTACATGATGTTTGTAAATATATATATATATAATATTATTCTGAAATTGTTTGGATGAAGAGATGGAAAAAAATCATAAACTAGAGAGTATTGGGATGGGAGGAAAATCTGCATTATCCATTCCCACATTCAACCAGACGCAGATTTTCCTCCCATCCCAGTCTATCTAATGTCTGATATATTTTACACCCCTACAATTTTAGAATAAACATTTTTTTACTAGTTTCTGCATGTTTTATGAGTCGAAGTCTTGGCTTTCAGTGCGTCTGTAACTTTTAGGTGGAAGGCACCATTTCACCAACTTATTCAGTTCAGTTCTATAGAAAGCTATAATATAATCTATAGACGTTACTTCTTGAAGTAAGATAAGTCATGTTCAGGATAGTGCGCGGCGCGGTAAGGAGTATACGTTAGATAATTTATTTCCATATAATGCACATAATAGCTTACAGTTCAAAGACCGTGATTAGTACTTTGGGCTGGGGCTAACTTTATGTGATCATTTGCTGCTCTAGGTATGAAAAGCCACATTCTAGTGAGGATTGAAGAGTGTAGGTGTGCAGGATGGTCGTAGGTACTCTGTAGTTTACGAGTTACAGCTGACGGAAAAGAAGAAAGAAGAAGACAAAAATCGATGTTTTTTCGGTCCATTTTCTGACGGCAAGGAAGGTTAGCCGAACTTTAGAGGCAGTTTTGTACTTGATTAGTGATGGGCTTTTCGTCTCTATCCCTTTGGCTGGGTTTTTCCGACGTCTTGACGTAGGCGCTACCATACGCAATGTAGAGGACGCCATTTTTAACCGGACTCATCCCTACCTAGCGGTAGCTACCGCTCTTCCTGGTTAGAATATTATAGTCTCAGTCCCAAGCACAGTTCGTAAGTTAAACTATATATAGAAAAGACTAGAAGTTTCCGGGCAATTAAAATACCAATTGACATTCAACTTTGCATGCTACGTATTTATAATACATCTGATATTCAAACTGTTTCTTCAACCTAGCGTCGTTACGCCTTTTCATAAATATTGTTATGACTCGAAAAATCGGCTGGGGGATTTTTTATGAAATGTCACATTTTTTTTAATTATTGGTACGTATTAATATTGAACAGGAAAATATTTACTGCTTTTACAAAAAATTATAAAAATCCAAATTATAAAACGTACTATTAATATGAAGATAAATAAGCTTATTCTATAGATCAAATTATTATATTGTAAACGTACTTTAATACAAAATATTTTTTACGGATACAAAATAATATAATTTTACAGCAACTGAAAAACTACATGCTACTATTTAAATTTTTAATTAAGGTTCCAATTAATCTACCCCTAGGTTTTCCTAATTATGTTAGAAGCACACAATTCGTTTACATTGCAATAAATGCATATGTTGTGATGGCCTAAAACGAACACGCCATACTCTGCATGACTATAAAATACTGATAGATTTTTGCCGCTCTGTTATTGAATAAAGACATACAATATTGTATATATAGATATCCTTTTAAGTTTGTAGAATAAGTTTTAGATAAATGACGTTCAAAACAATCCGTGAAATATGCGGGTTTGAAAGTCAAAATCTGGCGGAGCATTGGAAACTAATAGGCCTAATATTCGGTGATAAAACATATTAGGCCTGGTGTATAGAAGCCGTTATTGAAAACAAGCATTGCTTTCCACAATCATTAGTAATAAATAACAATAGTTAACACTAACGCAGTCAAACGTGTGTCGTATAATATTCCCTTCCAAACCAGAATAGTACTCATTACTGTAAAAATAACGAAATCACTGAGAAACGGCTGAGATTATGGCTTTTCACATAGCGTTACGGTTTATACAGGTTTCATTAAGTTTGCATTGCCTAGCTTGCTTCGAGCCATCTAGACATGTAAGACTCATTAATTTAAGTCTGTTCCGCGGCGTTAGTTCATAATGGTATGGTGCCTTTACCACTCTGATAAATTTTATGTGTGTGTTTCACAAGAACACTTTATATTTTTTACTTGATTATACTTTTGGAACTAGTGATTATGCCAGAGGGACTGAATGTATTTTTTTTTTAAATTAATAGGACTCTTAACTCTGTTAAGTCTCCCGCCCCCAACCCCCTTTAGTTTGGATGATGTATCATAAAGTCTGGGCGCTATTCCTATCGCTCTGTGTGAAATAATTAGTTGACCTTCGCTGTTAAAGATGTGTATTCGTATCTTTAACCAACTTCCTTCGGATAGATTAAATTGATCCATGCTACTCTTACTCCCATGGGAAATACCATTCCAGGAAACCATAGTCCAAGCCCAGTTTCGAGATATGGTTAGTGGGAATCTCATCAACGCGCTTTGTAAGCCCAAGATTGCTTTTTACGAGTTCTTACTGTTTTGTTAAATTCTCATGCTCCAAAGTTAAAAACAGAAGTTCCACTTACAAAATTGGGCTAATGTCGATAATAAATCACCCAAACGTTCCACTAACAAAATTGGGCTAATGTCGATAATGAATCACCCAAACGTTCCACTTACAAAATTGGGCTAATATAGATAATGAATAACCCAAACGTTCCACTAACAAAATTGGGCTAATGTAGATAATGAATCACCCAAACGTTCCACTAACAAAATTGGGCTAATGTAGATAATGAATCACCCAAACGTTCCACTTACAAAATTGGGTTAATATAGATAATGAATAACCCAAACTTTAGACTAACAAAATTGGGCTAATGTAGATAATGAATTACCCAAACGTTCCACTTACAAAATTGGGCTAATACAGATAATGAATCACCCAAACGTTCCACTTACAAAATTGGGCTAATATAGATAATGAATCACCCAAACGTTCCACTTACAAAATTGGGCTAATACAGATAATGAATCACCCAAACGATTCACTGACAAAATTAGGCTAATATAGATAATGAATCACCCAAACGTTCCACTTACAAAATTGGGATAATATAGGTAATGCATCACCCAAACCACCTTCATCGTCATTAACTCAATAAAATCAATAGGATCCGGTCGTTATAGCTAAAAAAATACTATCATAACTAAATAAATCAAGGAGCGAGCGTGTCGTGGTCTAGTGGTTATGGCGCTCGACTCGCGATCTGCGGATCACGGGTTCAAATCCCCATCACCGAACATAGGCGCCCTTTCAGCCGTGGGGGCGTTATAAAGTGACGGTCAATCCCACTATTCGTTGGTAAAAGAGTAGCCCAAGAGTTGGCGATGGGTGGTGATGACTAGTTGCCTTTCCTCTGGCCTTACACTGCTAAATTAGTGACGGCTAGCGCAGATAGCCCTTGTGTAGCTTTGCGCGAAATTCACAAAACAAACAAACAAACAAACAA
>NW_013671706.1:52697-54019 GCF_000517525.1 Limulus polyphemus
AAGATTGTCTTGTAGACAACGGTGAGGAATCTTTCACGTTGATTGGCGTTGTTAATAACATGGGAAAAGATTGTCTTGTAGACAACGGTGAGGAATCTTTCACGTTGATTGGCGTTGTTAATAACATGGGAAAAAAGTGAGTGGCTTGTAGACAACGGTGAGGAGTCTTTCACTGTGAATCGCGTTGTTAATAACATGGGAGAAGATTGTCTTGTAGACAACGATGATGAGTCTTTCTCTGTGAATGACGTTATTAATAACATGAGGAAAAATCATGTCAAATTCACTGCATTGGGTTTCAAGCACCATGAATCCAACAAGTTGGACTTTTTGTGTAATTCGAGTATGTTTTTTCACGTACCAGAATATTCGTGTCTAGGTACATGCAGAAAAGTAGCTAATGGTTTATATCGTGGAGTAGCGAACGTTTCGTTTTGTCAGATGACAGATGTCAATCCTACAACTGTATTTATACAACACATAAGTTAATCTACGAAAAAGTCAAGAAGATAAATTCCTCACCCGCTGTCGCGTTTAGTTAATTCGAAACTGTAAGAACTTGATGATTTCTTTCTCTGACTTGGTGGTTTCCACACATTGATGGAAGATTCGCGAGTAGCATTGGATATATGATGGAAGGTTCGCGAGTAGCATCTGATATATGATGGAAGGTTCGCGAGTAGCATCTGATATATGATGAAAGGTTCGCGAACAGACTCGGATATATGATGGAACGTTCGGGAGTAGCATCGGATATATGATGGAGGGTTAGCGAGTAAACTCGGATATATGATGGAGGGTTAGCGAGTAGACTCGGATATATGATGGAGGGTTCGCGAGTAGACTCGGATATATGATGGAGGGTTAGCGAGTAAACTCGGATATATGATGGAACGTTCGGGAGTAGCATCTGATATACGATGGAAGGTTCGCGAGTAGACTCTAATATATGATGGAAGGTTAGGGATTTTGAAAATTTGTTGTAACTTGCAGAAAATTGTGTCTCACGTGATATCTGGCAAAGCATTATTGTACTTCATGGTCACTTTCAAGTCCCTTCTGTGAGATCATCCTGCTGGTACACGCTATGTAGGATTGTGATACATCAAGCCACTTCTGTGAGATCATCCTGCTGGTACACGCTATGTACGATTGTGATACACCAAGTCACATCTGTGTGATCATCCTGCTGGTCTTGATGTATCACAATCGTACATAGCGTGTACCAGCAGGATGATCACACAGATGTGACTTGGTGCATCACAATCGTACATAGCGTGTTTCACTTCTGTGAGATCATCCTGCTGGTACACGCTATGTAC
>NW_013671707.1:0-5081 GCF_000517525.1 Limulus polyphemus
AACCTGAAAGGATCATGTTCCACCAGAATGATCCAGTACTTAATGTACATCTTCACACAGTATAAGCCTGAAAGGATCATGTTCCACCAGAATGATCCAGTACTTAATGTACATCTTCACACAGTATAAGCCTGAAAGGATCATGTTCCACCAGAATGATTCAGTACTCAATGTACATCTTCACACAGTATAAGCCTGAAAGGATCATGTTCCACCAGAATGATCCAGCACATATCAAATCCTACACTTCTTTCAAAACCTTTGATTAAATATTATCTGATCCAGAAGACTTATAATTCTTTGAACTTCCCAGTTTTTTAACAAGCTCAGAATTAATGTGATCATCTTTTTGAGTCTTGTTTCAGTCCATCTTCAACTGTCAAGGACGAGGAATATTGCTGAAATCTTCATTAGTGAGAACTGAAGAAAAAGCAACATTTAATAACCCAACCATCCCATAATCATCAGATATTAGCCATCCGTTGAAGGTCCTACTCCCATCCTAACATCAGGCTTATCTTTAATGTATTTGAAGAAATTCTTATTATTAATTTTGATACTTTCAGCCAACCTTGTTTTTATATACCTTTGATTTCCCATTTGACTAACTCTCTTGATTTTATACAATCCTCTAAAATCTCCCATCATTGCAGCCAATTCAAACTTCAAATATTTATAATAATTTTAATTTGTTCTTTATACCCTTGCGAGACAACCTTAGTTTTTTACTTACAGCCACCATTTCTTACCTATAAACAACATGCATATTTTGAGTATTTAATAACTTATCTTTAAAATTTTTCATATTTTTCCAGTATCTCCAGTTAATTCAGTTGCCCATTTCATAGAAGGTAATTCTTATCTTCAAAATGTGCTCTTTTGAAATTTGGAACCAAAATCTCATTATTCCTTATCTCCATAAACAGCAAGAACTACAAGTACTGAGAACAATGATATTTTAGACTTATTGTTAACTTCTAATAAAGAAGTGGTTGATAGGGTGGAGATTGGAGAACATCTGGGTGGAAGTGATCATTGCTGAATTAGAGTAGGATCCCTAACTAATTGTTGTAGAAAACCATCCTGAACAGTTTCTAGAACTTAGAAGTATAAACCTGTCTCCTCCATGATTCGACTATTTTAACATTTTATAATAGTCAATACTTATAAATATAAGACTAATTTAATAATACTCAGACAGGGACAATGTGTAGTATTAAGTTAAGCATTTAAACTGTCTTAGTCAATATTGATCTGAACTAGTAATACTAATAGTAACTGTTATTACTAGTACTAGTATAATAATGCTTGGAGACAGCTTGAATGGGTAATGAAGAAAAACTTTAATATAAGTTTAACATAACAGCAAATGTACAACGTTTCGACGAGGTTCTGTCATCATCAGTATAGTTATATTACTGTTCGTATTACAGCTTACAAGTAATTTTAAGTTACAGTTATAAGCACTTAGGCCACGAGGAGCAGGCCTTCAAGTACAGTTTAAAATATCAACAATATATACCTAATACTAGCTTCACCAATGTTAAAAACATTAGTTGTGGTCAACAACTACATAAATTCAATTATAACAAATTATTAATAAATAAAATCAAACAGTTTTTACAACCATAACATAATTCCAGTCCTAACGATCACACTTCAATCTCCAGCACTATAGGTCAACTACTTATGTGCCGTATAGAAAATAAAAATATAAGGTATATTATTTAATTTTTCAAAACTATAATTAGATATTATAGTAATTATAGTCTCAAACAAGATAAAAATTGTGTTAGAATAAATTTCAATATACTGATAGAACTACGACCTAATTGTTATTTAATATTACTTTCATTAAGTATTTACCAAATATAAAAATAATATGTACCAAATACAAACAAAATATAGTTATATTAATCTTGTTAAGTTTCAATTATGCTTCAGGAAAAATAGTAAGAACAGAAATTTTACAGTTAACAGTGAAAAGATTTTCCGATGTGGCTTCCTGGTGGCTCTCCCATACGTTTCAAGGTTTATAACGCTAGAAATCGTGGCTCGATACCCATGAGACATAAAGCATAGCCCAATTTTTACATTTCTTGACCAACATACATATTGTTCAATATAGAATTTCACAAGAAATAAGTTTTCAATATAAGTACAAGAGTTATAAAACAAACAAAAAAACTACAAATTATAAAATCGGGACAATTATTGTCACTGTAAATGTGCAATGTTTACTAATTCCTTGGAATATAATACAAATTGACTTTAATTTCAACTGAAATAGATGGTGTTGCAAACGAAATAGGTATATATTGCGACTAAAATAAAAACTAATTCTGAATAAAAGTCGATGTTTCATTACTAGCGTAATAAAATAAATATTTACAATTTTTTTTATATGTTATAGGAAAAAATATAATATTAACAAGTTAAAAATAGGGCTGAATAATAGTAACTATCAAAATTAGTTCTTATAAACGCATAATTGTGTTTTAAAGTATTGGCATAGTGAAGATTATTTCGCTTCCAAAAAAACTGCATTGAAAATTTCTTAGCTATTTTTCTTGCCATCTATTATCCAAGATATAAACTATTTGTCAAAAACCAAGTAATACTGTATTGCCATCTATTGGCAAAAACACTAACTGCAAGGAATTTAGGTAGCATTTACCGCCATCTATTATCTGAAAAACTAACTATTTGATGTAAGTGATTATTTATTATTATTTCAAAATATGATAATAGATGGCAGGCTAGTGCCCTTTTTTATTCATTTATTTGAACATAAAAGAAAATTTGCTTTTACAATAATTTTATATTACGATTATTTGTACTAAAGGAATTGAAACTGAACAATACAATACTATATCAAATACTAAACATTTAAGAAATATGTGATGAGGAAAACATTGATATTTTATTAAGTGAAATAATAAGTAATATTTTTACCTGCAATTGAAAATTATCCCTTTAAACTTTTTACGCTTCTAAAATGTGGTCCCGATAGAAGAAGAATAAATAAGTTTGATTTAAATATACACAATACAAATTGCATTTAAATACTTTTATTTATATTGATAGAGCTATGACCTAATTTCAAATAACCTGTAAGATATATAAGCTTAAAATCCAGTTTTATTACTCATATTAAGTTGCAATTATACTTTCTGAAAAATATTAACAACCGAAGTTGTATAATTAGTATTTAAAACTGTGCCCGATAACGCCCCCTGCTGGCTCAAAGGTAAATCTGAAGGTTTATAACGTCAAAAATCGAGGCTTAATATTTTTGATGAGCGAAACATAGATAACCCAAGCTTAACAACAAACAAATAATGTGTTCGATGCGTAATTACACAAATAAACATTTTAAATAAAAGTACAAGAGAGTTACTAAAATATATATAATGTCATTTATTTACCGAACCAGAAATTGTAAAAACGGGACAATATTCGCCACTATAAAGTTTACTAATTCCATGGAAGGTAATATAATTTTTAATTTAATTGTTACTTAAATAGATGGCGTCGTAAATGAAATTTCTATACATGCCAACTTTCATTTTAAATAAAAGTCGATGTTTTATTATCACCGTGATAAAATAAATATTTACAATGGGAAAAATATAAAATAGTTAGGGTAGAAATTAGGCTTCGATATTAGTATTTATGACAAGTTTATTTCAAACGAATGCTAAATTTCGTTACAAAATCGGTGTATTTTCCATTATTTAGCTTCCATTCAACTGCATTAAAATTATCTTAAGTGTTTTTATTGCCGTCTGTTATTCGGAAAAATATCTTTAATAAAATTGGGTAGTTTTTGCTGTCATCTATTATATAAAAACTAACTATTTTATGTACATAGTTGTTTATTGTTATTTTAACTTGTGAAAGTAGAAATTAAGCAGAAAACTACCATTTCGGCAACATAAAACATGAAGGATTGATATACTGGCTAAATAATTTATTGTATTTAAATCTGATGATGAACGGCAGCTCAAAATATTACATATCAATAAATTATTTTGGCAATTATTGGTTTATAATAGATGAGAAATCAGTTTTCTTTTATTTTACTTCATCAGATGTACGTTAGAAACGAGAAGTTTTAATTAAACTGTTTAAAAAATAAACTACATACACAATTGTTAGATCAGAAAAAAGAAATTAAAAAACAATATTCACAAAAGTTTTATCATAAGATTGGTACTCCAGAAAAATATGAAACTGTATATTTGGGTTAATAAAAATCATTAAAATGTTTGATATTTTAAATTTCAGGTTCAACATTTTTTATTGTATTATACTTATGAAAAATTGATTTATTTCTATCTACCTATCCTAAAGTAAGGAGCCCAAGACTGAACACAATACTCCACATGTGGCCTTACCAATGAACTATACAATAAAATTATAACATCTTTAGACTTGTATTCAATATTTCTGTAAATACATCATAAAATCCTATTTGCCCTACCATTAGCTACAGCACATTGCTTGGATGGCTTTAGAGACTAATACACTAAGATCCCTTTCCTTCATACCACTGTTAAGGTTATTCCCATCCAAATTATACTTATAATTCATATTATGATAACCCACGTGCATTATCTTGTATTTATTATAATTAAAACCCATCTACTATTTATTTGGCCCAATTAACTAAATGATCTAAATACTTTTGTAAATCAGCAGCATCCTCATCACAGCTAGCAACACCTCAGACCTTAATATCATGAGCAAACTTAAGTAGTTTATTGACCATTCTTTCATCTACGTCATTGTTGTAAACCTAAAAGAGCAAAGGTCCTAAGACTGGGCCCTGAGGTATTCCACTTATGACATTAATCCAGTCTGACTGAACTCAACTTGTAACAACCTTCTTCCATCCAGCCACTCTTCTATCCAATTTGCTAACTTATCCTTATGTTAGTACTCAGCCACGAACCTACTGCTAAATCTCGGACTACTTTTTTAGTACCGATTAGTATCTATTATCTGAAAAACTAACTATTTGATGTAAGTGATTATTTATTATTATTTCAAAATATGATAATAGATGGCAGGCCAGA
>NW_013671707.1:6081-9626 GCF_000517525.1 Limulus polyphemus
AAAAATATGAAACTGTATATTTGGGTTAATAAAAATTATTAAAATGTTTGATATTTTAAATTTCAGGTTCAAAATTTTTTTATTGTATTATACTTATGAAAAATTGATTTATTTCTATCTACCTATCCTAAATTAAGGAGACCAAGACTGAACACAATACTCCACATGTGGCCTTACCAATGAACTATACAATAAAATTATAACATCTTTAGACTTGTATTCAATATTTCTGTAAATACATCATAAAATCTTATTTGCCCTACCATTAGCTACAGCACATTGCTGGATGGCTTTAGAGACTAATACACTAAGATCCCTTTCCTTCATACCACTGTTAAGGTTATTCCCATCCAAATTATACTTATAATTCATATTATGATAACCCACGTGCATTATCTTGTATTTATTATAATTAAAACCCATCTACTATTTATTTGCCCAAATCACTAAATGTTCTAAATACTTTTGTAAATCAGCAACATCCTCTTCACAGCTAGCAACACCCAAGACCTTAATATCATGAGCAAACTTAAGTAGTTTATTGACCATTCTTTCATCTACGTCATTGTTGTAAACCTAAAAGAGCAAAGGTCCTAAGACTGGGCCCTGGGGTACCCCACTTGTGACATTAATCCAGTTTGACTAAACTCCACTTGTAACAACCCTCTGCTTTCTTCTATCCAATTTGCTAACTTATTCTTATGTTAGTACTCAGCCACGAACCTACTGCTAAATCTCGGACTACTTTTTTAGTACCGAAAAGTAGGATTCACCGTGATATTAACCACTTTCCCCTATTGTTGAAAAGGACAACAAGTTATATGGAAATATAACAATTATATAAGAAGTTATGCTTATCACAAGATAGCTAAAATATGTACTAATATCGAGTGTAAGATTATTCTTTACAAAATATACATTACATGTTTAACACAAAGTTTCATAGCGAATCACCTAGAAACCTTTATGTTTGTAAACAGATTCGTCACGTCATACAATACTACAGTGATTTTTGTACACCTGAACTGTAAGGTACAACAGCCAACATTCATCAATTACTTAAGCTAATTCATATGAAACTAACCTCCTTTCCGTTGGTAAGAGAAGCTCGAGAGGTGATGCTAACAGACGTGTTTACAGGCTTACTTCTCCCTGGTCTATCACTTCAAAATAAGTCCAAATAACTCTCGAATATAATAGCTTTGCGCGATATTAAAATACAACAAACAAATGTATACAAAGATGTATACTCTGCCATCTAGTGACATATTTTTCATTCTCGTTTTGCCTAAAAAGTAAAGCATACTGTTAGTGAGGAATGAAAAATATATTATGTAATTTAAATAAATATATATATGTATTATAATATTTTTAATAATTTAATACTTTCTCATCATAGTGTAATTATTTATGATAAAAGAAAATTAATATCTTCCTCCTAACAATGATGACTTTTTAAAGCGCTGGGGTTCATCTTCCCTAGCTAACATTTTACCGTTTTACTAGAGTTAGCGTGTATAATATATCTTAAAGTATTTTGGACTGTTTGCTTGTTACCGGAATCATATATTTCTAAATATAAAAAAAAACTTATTTGGAAGAGTATATTCATGATCCAGAAATATAAAGCTCCAAGGTTTTCTAGATAAAAACAAATTATGTACAGGTTCAGCAATGATTCGTGTATTTCTTGGGCACACATCAAATAAAAGCTCTCCTGTATGAAATTATTGCCGTGTCACAACAGGGGTTGGGTGTCTACATTTAACATTACGATCCTGCAAGTTTATACAGAGCTAGTAATGCTCCATCTTTATATCTTTATTAAAAGTATAATGGTTGTATTTTAGAGTAAACAATAATATTGTTACGTCTCCGTTCGTTAGTTAATTTTCCGTAAATTTGCTCGACGAAACTTTAGCGACACAAGTCCTTTCTTAAATAAAACTGGTTTATTCTTTCCGAATACAACTTTACGATACACTTAATTTCAACAGTCGCTCTATAACAACGCTGTAACTCACGTCTCACGTGGCCAACAATAATCTGTCCGCATACATTCAATTACTCATCACCTATTCGTCGCTTCGTGGCCAGTCTTATATATACAAGACTACACTATATCTAGTAATCTCCCGACAATTCACGAAGGTTCGAGAATGATGTGGCGTGATACTAGTCACGTGACCTCGATGTCGTAACAACATTTAAAACAAACACGAATCACTAAAACAAACGTTACATTTCTTTCAGCTTCCTGGAAAAACGTTTTCATAATACTGAGGAGATTTATGATCTCAAAATAAATAATAACATGAGTTAAGTTAACATGTTATAAAATGATGAAGTGTTTAAGCAATGAAACTATAAGAAACAGAAATATTCTCACTAAATAATCAAATCAAGAATGTTCTTTAGAAAAACAACAAAGCGTTCTTCTCCAGTAAACAGTGATTTTGTTAATCACTGGCTGATAATGAGATGTTTTAAGAGAACGATGGGAAAACAAAAATAAAACAGTGACTCAAGTGAATAAACACAATTTAATGATTGGTAGTGAAATATTAATAATGTGAAATACACTAAAACTAAATAATTGTCCTCGTCGTCATTTTAAGTGACTTTAATAATTCATATCAGCATTATTATCTTTGTATAGACGGTACTTTCATATATTCATATATATAACAACTATCGGGATTTATTATGGTCGGTCAGCTATCTGCACCTAATCGACCTTGTATGTGAGGATAAATATTTAAAGATAATTTCAGTGAAATGACTTAGTGTTAACAAATCGTTACAATAGTTGATGTGATTTGTTTCTTTGTGTCATTTATTTTCACAGTAATTTTATCTCTGTACAGGAATTGCATGATAATTCATAATTATTACTACTAACTTCCTTTTGTGTGTTACTCCGTCATACAAATTGTTTAATATATTAACTGTTGAACCAACAAATTTCTGATTCACTACTTATTATCGAATTATACCACTTTCAGGTAACTCCACCTATCATCAGTAAATTATACCACTTTCAGGTAACTCCACCTATCATCAGTAAATTATACCACTTTCAGGTAGCTCCACCTATCATCATTAAATTATACCACCTTCAGGTAGCTTCACCTATCATCATTAAATTATACCACTTTCAAGTAGCTCCACCTATCATCATTAAATTATACCACCTTCAGGTAGCTTCACCTATCATCATTAAATTATACCACTTTCAAGTAGCTCCACCTATCATCATTAAATTATACCACTTTCAGGAAGCTCCACCTATCATCAGTAAAATTGGACATAAAGTTTAACTGTGCTTCAAAAAAGCACTGTTTTTCAAGTTTCAAAAAATTGATATTTTCGCCGAAAATACCAAGGCTATAGCCTTCGTTTTTTGCTAAAATTTTGAAAAAATTTATTTTTCTTCATATTTCAATACAAAGAATAAGATTATGGAATAAATATTGGGAATTTCGATGAAAGGATGTCCATTCTGAATAGTGCACATCAAGGGCAAATCAAAATAGGAGAGCCAG
>NW_013671707.1:10509-19819 GCF_000517525.1 Limulus polyphemus
AAAAAATTGATATTTTCGCCGAAAATACCAAGGCTATAGCCTTCGTTTTTTGCTAAAATTTTGAAAAAAATTATTTTTCTTCATATTTCAATACAAAGATGACCTTGACGTGCACTATTCAGGATAGACATCCTTTCATGGAAATTACCAATATTTACTCCATAATCCTATATCAAAATATGCGAGCTTCGATTTTTCTTTTTTTCTTCCTTCAGATATAATAAACAAAATAAGGGCTTTAAATATAAGATTATTCAACCCAAATCACCCCCATCTAACAGATCATGACGTCTTATTACAAAATAAACCCCACCTTTTGGATTATGTTTACTCTGAATGAACAAAGCCATTTGGCACAACACACAGAAAACATAATAAATCATTTTAATGGGAAATAATGGACTTCCACCTGCTTTCTCGATGTTGAGAAAGCCTTCGACAGTATGTGTGACACAACGGATTAAAATTTCAAATGTCCCAAATGAAATTATAGTGAGGTATTACTGGATGGCTTTCCAACATTCTAGATAACAGAAAAGGTAGAATAAATGTATCGGGCATTTTCTCAGATTACTTTACTCCAGAGACAGATGTCTCGCAATTTCTGTACTTCTGTTAATTTGATATTTTGATTTTGTGTGGTTTTTAAAACAGGTTCGTGTTATACAGAGATCAATTGTTACAGCTCAGATAAATAGACAATTTAACTCCTAACAAACAATGTATTTTTTCAATGTGTTAGGGTTTGTTAAGAGATGGCGCATGTGTTTTATACAAAGAATACTTACAAATTATTTTACATAATTACTAGTATTATTTTCAATCATCTACATATTTCTTTTATCGTAGTGATACTTTATTTTCAATGAAAAGTAAACAATAATTCTTTATTTGAATGTTTTAGTAAGTTGCCTTCACGTGTGTAAACTATAATAGAGCATGCGTTATATGTATTCTGAACTGCCGAACACGTAACGAAAAGTTGGTGTTGTCATTTTGTGCATATGTAAATTTAGATCAATCATTTATCATTAAAACTATATTGCAGTAAGATGACAGAAAAGCTACAACAGATCCTAATACTTGATCCACAATCAGAGTTACACTTTAATGGTAAGAAAACATATGTAACATCAGACAACTTAAAGTGCATACTTTCGATTATCGCTTCCGGATAAAGATATTAGCCGTTTTTACGTTGCCTACCGGTGTTGTTAAGACTAGCGTAGAGCTCCAAAGTTACACTAACATTAGGCCTAACGATAAATAGTTAATACGAATAAGGTACTTTTTAAGGTAGTATGTTATTCTAAGTAGGATAAAAAAAAGCTGATACAAATTCAGTATATTATTATTTAAAAAAATATTACAATCATTGTTAATAACTACATACTACAGTATCAGGTTTGAAAATCAATTTCATATATATTGTTACTCGAATAATACTATCAATGATACTATTACTATTAGTAGAACTAGAAATTAAAATAGCAATAACTTGAATAACTGATGTATATTATATGTAATATTACTACTCATTAAGTAAGTAAATTAATTTTCATGTTTTTATGTACACTTCTTTTCACAGGAAGATCTTTTTAAATTTAAATACTGAACACTTTTTTTTAAACACCTACTTATGTATAACTGGCTCCCAGATATTCTGTTTTCGTGTTTAGAAAAATTAATAACTCAAGCCTAATTAAGGTTTAACAGAAAATTCTGTACAGAACTAGAAGTAAATCTGAATTTTCTTATTCTTAATAAGTTTAAAGCAAGGAAGAGATAGAACACAATGTAAAACAGTTTTGTCTGTACACACACAGAGTTCACAATGGTTTTGATTGGATCATGGATGCACCACATAAAGAAGCACAATAACATACACAAAATTCTATAGCTTCATTCCTCTCTGTGTGTGCAGACACTAGCCACTTAACTGTTGGTCATTCCAGTAGAAAAACCAGGGGGATATATTCTCAAAGTTTCATCTAATCCACACAAGGAAAATAAAATCACTGTGTACATTCACCTTTAGTAGGATCATCATAATCCACCAGGTGCACACGATCTGTATTGCCGTGCTTTCTGTATTCGGAACTACTTGCCCTTGTTAATGAGGAAAATGCCATAGAGCCACAAAGTTTGGCATGGTTTGTATAAGTTTACGATTTGTCACCCAAATATATTTTGTTTTCAAATAGCCTTATGTTAGTATATGATATAATGTTATTGAAAACCTAATGGTAATCTTTGGGAATGCTTAGATTTAAATGCCTTTTGAGGCTACTGTAATGAGCTGTATGCTGTTATTGGATTTAGAGAACAACATAGTAACCACCATGTTGCTGAAATATTTAAAAATTAATAAGTTACATATTATAAAAACTAGCCTTTTTTTTCAAAGTTCAATTTATAGTATGTATTATCCAATTGGTGGAGAAATGGTGAAGATCTGAGAAAAACTGTTTGCTTTGTTAAGTGTTATTCAGGCTTAACTGGTTATTGATAACTTCCCATGTTTGTAACTGTGACTAATGCCATAACTTTTTTCCTGATGGACGTAGAGTTGTAATTCAAAGCAAGGTGGAGTGAATGTTGTGTTATGTACAAATGCACAGTTGACTTTGGTACACTACTTTTACCCTAATTACTTATTGTTCTGGGTCATTCCCTTTTGGTATCACAGGTGCTTTCTCGTAAGAAAGACTACTACATAATACTAGGAACACAAACTTGTTCCAGTACTTTATAATTTGAAAATATAATCTAATGGTATTTATTCAAATACACTTGGGTTTTATTAATTTAAATTTATGCAGTTTGCACAATACATAAAAATGGATTACTACAGTTTTCAAAACTTTTTATACACACATTTCTAGCCATGTGTAATTTTAACAATAAACTGAAGGTCATGGAATGAAACTTACAATGTTTTTCTATAAATTTTTTATTTAAAAAGTAAGAAGGTTGATGTAGTTTTATTCTAAGACAAACCTAAATCAATTTCTTCAGACTCCCTTAGTGGCACAGCAGTATGTCTGCAGACTTAAAATGCTAGAAACTGGGTTTCGATACCCGTGGTGCGTAGAGCACCGTTTGTGTAGGTTTTTGCTTAAACTACAAACAATTACAATTATTTCTCCATGGTTTGATATAAGACAACAAATATTTTGAATGTTTCTTGCATCCAAAAATCATTGTTTTTAGGGGTGAATAGACAGTGTCTGAGTAATCACCAACCCGCTAGTCGTACTTCAGTGATTGGTGAATTACTAATCGATACGTAAAGAAATTCTACAAGAACTCGACAATTAACTAATAATAGATTATCTGATTATATTGATTAGTGTCGAGTACTATAATTAGTGTTTTAACTACCCAACTGTTAGAACAGATTTAAAGGAAGATCACGTGTTACAAATTTTATTGGAAAATGTTAATTAACTTTAAACGTGGTTGATGCATAAGAGTTATTCTTGGATTTTCACGTGGCTTTTGATGAAGAAACTCCTTAGGATTGTTCTATTTGATTGGGCAGGAGATAAGCCAGTTAAAATTAATTGGGAGATGGTTGGGTGAAGGCAGAAGATGTTTATTAATTGGGTATAGTCACAGTGGATTAATGCTACAAGTGGTGTACCTGTGGGCTCGTCACTGAGGTCTTTGTTCTTTCGGATTCCAAACCTCTATTAATCTTAAAATTCTGTTAATGTTTTCTTTTGGAGATTTTGTAACAGCTATTTTCTCCGCTTTCTTCAGCATCCTCATCGGCATTACTTGTAAAACAATTAATATCGTGATCACCAATGATAAAAACTAAACGACCGGGTGTTACCTCTATTCACGTACAAATCTCTCCACAAAACTACAACACCCCCATCACAATTTCAAATACTTATTAATTTAATATAATCTACACTCCAACCAAATCATCTTGTTACTTCATTATTAATAGAAATATATATATCTAGATGACATTTTCATAAAAGTAGATGCAGGCATAAGACAAAAGATATGGAAGACTTCAGTTAATTTTCCAATAGGACGTTTGGACAGTCGAGTTCTAAGCCTTTTTGTCTGTTTGAAGCTGCAACATTGGAGGATTTTAAGAGAAGATTGGAAAAAAATCGGGGTTGGATATAGGAAAAAGAGTTACTATATGTAGTTTTTACTGGGGTGGTATTGGAAAATGAGATAACCTAAACGGACCAAATGGCCTCATTGTTATCTGTTGAAGATTAAATGAAAATATATATATATATATATATAAAATTAAAAGTAAGACTTTGAATAATGTGACTAGCTAGAAAAAAAATTGCAGGTTAAGGGATACAAAGAGGAAACTTAGAATTTTGACATCACAAACATCTAATTTGAACCAGTGCTGCATTCAACATAACACGTGATACAAAAAATCAGTGTTTAGCCATGTTTTTTTAATATTTGCTTTTAAATTAAGAAATTGAGTAATGTATAATACTAAAATTTGAATTATAATCTACAATTTGATACCAAACTTATTAACATAGATTCATAAAATAGTAGTTCAATAAAATTTTGAATGCTAGTCAACAAACACGATGACATGGCCTCTGAACCACTGACCTGTCTGGAGAGGGTTAAGACAGTGTTTGTATTTAAAATGTGTCAAATATCTAAGTGATGAAACTACAGCAGTTCGTATTGTTTCGTGATACTTAAGCAGTTATACAATGACCCATGCTGTAAAACTTGGTGACTGTATGTTTATCTGTACTTTAAATTATTGAGTTTTACTTCACTCATGACCCATGCTGTAAAACTTGGTGACTATATGTTTATCTGTACTTTAAAGTATTGAGTTTTACTTCACTCATGACCCATGCTGTAAGACTTGGTAACTACATGTTTATCTGTACTTTAAATTATTGAGTTTTACTTCACTCATGACCCATGCTGTAAAACTTGGCAACTACATGTTTATCTGTGCTTTAAAGTATTGAGTTTTACTTCACTCATGACCCATGCTGTAAAACTTGGTGACTACATGTTTATCTGTACTTTAAATTATTGAGTTTTACTTCACTCATGACCCATGCTGTAAAACTTGGTGACTGTATGTTTATCTGTACTTTAAATTATTGAATTTTACTTCACTCATAACCCATGCTGTAAAACTTGGCAACTACATGTTTATCTGTGCTTTAAAGTATTGAGTTTTACTTCACTCATGACCCATGCTGTAAGACTTGGTGACTATATGTTTATTTGTACTTTAAATTATTGAGTTTACTTCACTCATGACCCATGCTGTAAAACTTGGCGACTGTATGTTTATCTGTACTTTAAATTATTGAGTTTTACTTCACTCATGACCCATGCTGTAAAACTTGGCGACTACATGTTTATCTGTACTTTAAATTAATGAGTTTTACTTCACTTGTACTAAAACATTATTTTTTTTTTTGCAGGCCCCTTCACAGGTGTAACAACATTGCAACTTAAACTTTTCAACCCCTCAGAACGAAGGGTTTGTTTCAAGGTGAAAACCACAGCCCCAAAGAGGTACTGTGTAAGGCCCAATAGTGGTCTGCTCGAGCCAAAGCAGACTGTGCATGTGGCCAGTAAGTATGATTCTGATTATGATGAAATGAACATCGTATAAAATCATGCACACTTGTAAAACTGTCTTTGTATGGATCAAATTGAACACTATATATTGAATCACTCTTAATGTGGGTAAATCTTCAAAGTTTTAGAAAGACTTCAATTCTGTATTCCGTGCTGTTTAGAAGTGTCCGACTTTTCTGTAAAGCTGCTGAAGTAGTTTTAATACATGAAGTGAAAAGAACCACAGTCTACCAGAACATTTTTTACGTTGCTATGTATACGTGTAAAGCCTTTAACACTTAAGTTATCTACTTGCTTTCATACTGTTCACTACTAGAGGCCTCCACCTGTTGCATAACCTTTTGTTTTTGTCTGTGAAAACACTGTCTGTATAAAGAATGGACCAAAGCAATTAGATGATTTTCTGTGTGAAATACATAGTAGTAATTAATGGGGTTAATTGTAATATTTCTTCAAGTGGTACACTAGTAGTTTTGAAAAATGTATTTCCAAAGCCAGTGGTATCCTAACTAGTAATTGTAAGTTTCAGTACCCTGTGTAGAAGATTGTTCTGGAAAAAAAAAAAAAAAATTGCTTAAACAAATGTGTACTGACAAATGTTGACCGAAGAGTATTTTTTTATAGGATGTGGAAAGATTGAGTCAGATATGCAGGTTAAGGTTTAAAATAAATCTCAGATCTATACACTAGTTTATACAGGTGTGTGAAATTCAAAAAAAAACTCTTGTTCAATTGACAAAAATGCTTGTCATTCTGAAAGACCGACTTTATCGTCTTCGTTTCATAGAACTTTTTTGAATTGTGTTTTTATTCAGCGATGAATACAATCTGGCAGCTCAGTTTTGGTAGGAATAGTGTATAATGTAAACTTTAGTCAGTAGGATTGTTAAAGTGAATCGCATAGAATACTCGAAACACGAAATCGTGATTTACATTAACGTTTTCACAAACAAAAATGGTGTTTAATATACGTATGTCTAAAACAGTTGTAGCAGTTAGGTTTTACTGGGCACCTTGTGTAGACAAAAGCAATGTAGTAATATCATTGCTTTAATTTACACACCTTTGTTACTGTTGTGTGTGTGTGACTGAGGTTTTATGTAACTTATGTTAATAGTTCTAGAGGCATGAATTGTTAAATGTTTTTCGTGCGTTTACGTTAAGTTTTCACAGTTCAGAATTTTCAGGAACTTGTGTGGCTCCATCGAAATCACATGGAGTTTTTTTGCAGCAATAGAACGAATTATATGAGAACCAGAAACTATTTATCTAATGGGTAAAGTATAATGCTAAATCTTGTTGTATCGGGTGTCGGGCGATATAAGTTCTACACCTCCGTTTTTACCTTGATTAAAATTCCTTATGAGAACTTTGGTTCTTATGAGGCTAAGAAAATGCGGAGTTACTCGGTTTTATTAGCCGCCTTCTGTTTTAGTGTTTGACTTTTTTAATAATGGCTTGGAAAAATAAATTATAACTGTTAATACATGTTTTGTAGGCTCACTTTTTTTTTTAACTTTGTGAATAAAATAAGAACATTTGATATAATTATGCCTTAGTTGTTTGAATATAGTTGTCAAATTTTTCGTTTGTTACAGTTATGCTACAGCCATTTGATTACGATCCTAGTGAAAAGAATAAACACAAGTTTATGGTACAAACGATGTTTGCTCCAGAGGGTGACGTAAACCTTGAAACGTTGGTAAGTTCCTACATCTTAGCTTGTTTGTTATGAGAGAGTATAATCGTAACATAATAACGTTCCTAAGTCACCACAGTTATATTTATATTGTAGAGTGATGGCACACTCTTCCCTGTCATCCCTTCGATTGTAATGGTACAAACAATGTTTGCTCCAGAGGGTGACGTAAACCTTGAAACGTTGGTAAGTTCCTACATCTTGCCTTGTTTGTTACGAGAAAGTATAATCCAAACATAAATAATAACGTTCCTAAGTCACCACAGTTATATTTATATTGTAGAGTGATGGCACACTCTTCCCTTGGATCCCTTCGATTGTAATGGTACAAACAATGTTTGCTCCAGAGGGTGACGTAAACCTTGAAACGTTGGTAAGTTCCTACATCTTAGCTTGTTTGTTATGAGAGAGTATAATTGTAACATAATAACGTTCCTAAGTCACCACGGTTATACTTATATCGTAGAGTGATGGCACACTCTTCTCTGTCTTACAATCGAAGGGATTTTACGTCACCCTCTGGAGCAAACATTGTTTGTACCACGTTGGTAAGTTCCTACATCTTGCCTTGTTTGTTATGAGAAAGTATAATCCAAACATAAATAATAACGTTCCTAAGTCACCACGGCTATACTTATATCGTAGAGTGATGGCACACTCTTCCCTGTCATCCCTTTGAACCTTGAACTTACTTCCATGTTTTTTACTTGATGTTTTGTGTACCTTTTGTGGCTTTGTTTATACAACAAGTTACTTAATATGAACCTTGTATTTAATGGAAATAATAGTCTTAGGAAGTTCTTCAGATAGTTACAGAAAAAAACATTATTATATGGTAGAATTAGAGGACACAGATATAAGTCTTGGCAGGGTAAGATGACTTTATTCTCTAACTGGCTTTTGGAATTTGTTGCCATCAGATGTGGTAGATGCTGTTAATTTCAGGGAAGACTTGATAAATATTTGAATGATAAGGGATGGTTTTATATTTTACTATAGATGTACCAACAGGTACTTGTTGTCCTTCAATTATATTTATGTAATATTGAAATAAGAGTTGATATTCAAACTGTCTTCTTAGTGGAAAGAAGCTAATACAGAGAACCTAATGGATTCCAAGCTAAGATGCGTGTTCCATCTCCCCAGTGACAGCACGACACCGGTAAGTCAGTGTCTGTATAACAGTAGTTCTGTGAAGTAAGGCACTGTATGATAGCAGAAGTGGACGATGTATTAAGCTGTAGAATGTTATTAGAATATAAAAAAAAATGTCATTATTTTATGTCCTAGTACTCGTCAATTTAAGGATTCATTTAATTTGACTGTTATTGTACTACCTATTTGTTTTCTACTTTGACCTTGTTGTGTTAAAACAAAAGACAGTAGTATAAAAAAACTGCGTGGGACTTTGTTGTTTGGGATACATCATATACTCTGTTTTACTCTAGCCCTGGACAACATCTAACTGCTCATTCTGATAGCTTAAACCCCTCTGTTAGCTCTGGATTTTATCTTTGTGTCCTGTCATTCTAAAGGATTAGTTAATTGTGGCTGCAGTGACGTTAAAATTGAGCATGTTCGGGGTAGCTTGGCGTGAGCACGGTTTCCTTGTTCATTGATATTTAATTGACTCTTCCGTGATGTGTTTGTTTAGTTGTGGTTCCATGCCCATAAACGATATACTTCTAAACATTTGTACATGTGTAGAATTTCTGTGTACCACATTTTCAGATTTTTGTTGACTAGATTAAACCTTCATGGATCAACTGTCTGTCTTTTTTTTTATGGGGATCTTTTCCCCCCACCCCCACAAGGATTTTTTGGGATCCAACTTGGAGGTTATTGACTTTTTAGTCATTTTGACAAAGTTTACCTGACATACAGAAAAAAAACCAAGTTTTTCTATTTTTCAGAGGTTAACACATAAATAGCTCACCATACCAGAGGTTAATGCATAAACTAGCCCACTGTACCAGAGGTTAACACATAAACTAG
>NW_013671707.1:19829-20494 GCF_000517525.1 Limulus polyphemus
CACATAAACCAGCTCACTGTACCAGAGGTTAACACATAAACTAGCTCACTGTACCAGAGGTTAATGCTTAAAACTAACTCACTGTACCAGAGGTTAATGCATAAACTAGCTCACTGAGCCAGAGGTTAACACATAAACCAGCTCACTGTACCAGAGGTTAACACATAAACTAGCTCACTATACCAGAGGTTAATGCATAAATTAGCTCACTGTACCAGAGGTTAACACATAAACTAGCTCACTATACCAGAGGTTAATGTATAAACTAGCTCACTGTACCAGAGGTTAACACATAAACTAGCTCACTGTACCAGAGGTTAATGTATAAACTAGCTCACTGTACCAGAGGTTAACACATAAACTAACTCACTATACCAGAGGTTAATGTATAAACTAGCTCACTGTACCAGAAGTTATCGCTTAAAACTAACTCACTGTACCAGAGACTAATGTAAGGATTGGCCCAGCACCCTACCCTAAGGAGAGCCCCCTAAGTTAAAGTAAGGGTTGGCCCAATACCCTTCACTAAGGAGAGCCCCCTAAGTTAAAGTAAGAGTTGGCCCACTACCCTATACTAAGGAGAGCCCCCTAAGTTAAAGTAAGGGTTGGCCCAATACCCTTCACTAAGGAGAGCCCCCTAAGTTAAAGTAAGAGTTGGCCCACTA
>NW_013671707.1:21325-24552 GCF_000517525.1 Limulus polyphemus
GGGTTGGCCCAGCACCCTACACTAGAGAGAGCCCCATAAGTTAAAGTAAGGGTTGGCCCAGCACCCTACACTAGAGAGAGCCCCGTAAGTTAAAGTAAGGGTTGGCCCAGCACCCTACACTAGAGAGAGTCCCCTAGCTATGTGGGAAGTTGAAACAATATTATAGGATAAATGAAAGTTTGTGGATAGAACTACAATCAGGAATGTATGATTACTTGTGAAAACTGGTTTTTACTGGGCTAGATTGAAATTTTGGCTAACCCTTGTTATACAAAGTTGTCCAGGGTCATATGAATGTAGTTATCATCGAAATAATTGATGACTTCTTCTCTAATATACAGTGTAGACTTAATAATACGTTGTACTGGATAGTTGATTTATTGAAGTTTTCTTAGGCATTTGTTACACTTCACCCACCCCGCCCCCACCGCCCAAACTCCAGTTTCTACTTTAACCAGTGCAGTACAATGGTGGTACCTTGGTAAATATTACAATACTTACAAAAATAAATTGTTTTGTCCAAATAGTTGTAACTGTCTTCATGTATACCATTTACTTTGTTGCTTTTTGCATATTTACCTATTTTATAAAGCATTAGTAGTGTTGTCCCTTGTCCTTCCAGAATAACCTAGATACCAGTACTGTTGGACAAGCTGATGAAACAACTCCTGTTACAAAAATAACCCCTGACCCTTCACCAAAACCCTCCCCAAAGGTAAGGTGTTGTATATGTTGGTTACACTTTGTTTGATGACATCTGTTACATTTAAACCCTAGTTTAAGGATAAGATAGTAGATTATACTGGTACCGAATCCTTCATCTACTTAGAGGTGGACAGTGTTTTGATGTATGTACTGAAGCTTTCATCATCCCCACTGAGGCCTTTAGTACAGAACCAAAACCTTACTTCCAAAGTTGACGGTGTTTCAGTTTGTGTGGAGGTATTCAGGAGACCCGATGAGGTCTTCAGCACAGAGACGATAACTTAAATCCAGAGTTGAACAGTGATTTTGTTATATGCTGCGTACTTTTATCAGAACGGATGAGGTCTTTAGCACAGAGACGATAACTTAAATCCAGAGTTAAACAGTGCTTTTGTTATATGCTGCATACTTTTATCAGAGCCGATGAGGTCTTCAGCACAAAGATGATAACTTAAATCCAGAGTTAAACAGTGCTTTTGTTATATGCTGCGTACTTTTATTAGAGCCGATGAGGTCTTTAGCACAGAGACGATAACTTAAGTTTCAGCCGGGTATGTTGACAGAAGATTAATCTCGAATGTAAATCAATGTTCTTTGTATAGAGATATTAATATAAAGTCACAGAAGTTTTTGGAATTTAATTTCTTTTTAAGAAATGTATTATATATATCAGTGATCTATTGATTAAAACTGTTGTGAAAATTAAAAGATTTTGTTGTTGTTTTTTTACATTTAGTGTCTTGAACACCTAGGCCCCTTTGTTTCTTTTCTCATCCCTGGTAGTAATAACACACACTATTTTGTATTGCACACTTGATTGAATAAGAAGGTGATTTGTAAATTATGTTAGGGTTCACTCTGTGTTATAAGGATTGCATCAACAGAGTCTTGCTTTGGAACGTGAAGAAAAGGCAATGACATTGATCAAATACCTAAGTTCAAAAACACTTAAGAATGGTCTAATCTACGGGGTGTCCGAAACGTCAGCAACCACAGTAAATTTTACAGAACGTGTTCCACGTAATTTGAAACAAGTTTGGATTAACAGGCAGGTTTGGCAGCACCATAATCAGCCACGTATCTGATATTAATGAAAGCTGAAAGTCGCCTATGGTTTCAGACAACTTGTACATAAGTAGAAAGAATTGATCCTTTTAATAGACACTTAATATAGTTCTTGTTAATTTCCAGATACTGATAATGAGCTCTGTGCTTTTTGTATAATTTCTGTAACACAAACTAAAGACTATTATTTAACTGTACAGGTTGGGCGAAAGTTACTATACAGTTTGTCTCCGGTTGTTACTAAAGAACACATTACAAAGATAACACAGGCCTGCAAATTTAAACTTCATAAAAGTTGTTTTGGTTTTAATAGCAGATTTTCTGTAATTCGGCTATGCAGATTTAAAAAATATTATTTTTTTTTTATCGTGTAAGGAATTTTTTCAAATCGGGAGGAAAAAACAACAACTCTTACTTAGATCAAATTATTTCGTTTATCACAATGAACATTTTTTATTATAACGTTTATTAACAACAATTTTTTGTGAACTCTACGTCTTTTAGTCTCAAAACTACGTGTTGTGGTCTTTCTTTTATGTATTCCATTATGACGTTTTGTGAAAAATGTGTACGTGATGGAGAAAAATGGATATCATTTTCGGATTTAGCGTATAGCAGTTACTGTAGAACACGTAAAAATTTCAAGACGATAAAACCATCGCAGGTCTGTGTAATTGAAACCAGTTCAATTGTTTATTTATGAGTAAGACATTAGAAATTAAACTATGTTCATAATGAAACAGGTGCATAGTCAGTTCTTCCCTACCCGTTGTTCGTTTCGTAGTATTTTATATCTGTAACCGATTCAGTAAACAAACATAGATTTGAATAAATAAACTGTACTAAAACTTAAACCTGTTTTTGGTTGAAGTACGTAGATAAAGAGAAGGCCACGTATGAAACAGAGCAATACACCGATGATAAAGTGATCTGTATGAAGACTAGTAACGTGATCGTTGATGGAGAACTTAGGAAGTACCAAGAGGAATGTAAACGACTGAAAGATGATATAATTCAGTTGCAGCAGGAAAACAGCAAACTTCAAGTAAGCAGACACTATTTGAAGTAGTTTTTAAACGCACTTTTATACAGAAACTCAGGCAGTGTTTAAAGTATTTAAGAAACACACTTTCACATATCATAAACTCATGCAGTGTTTAAAGTATTTAAGAAACACACTTTTATACAGAAACTTGTGCAGTGTTTAAAGTATTTAAGAAACACACTTTCACATAAACTCATGCAGTGTTTAAAGTATTTAAGAAACACACTTTCACATAAACTCATGCAGTGTTTAAAGTATTTAAGAAACACACTTTTACATAAACTCATGCAGTGTTTAAAGTATTTAAGAAACACACTTTTACATAAATTCATGCAGTGTTTAAAGTATTTAAGAAACACACTTTCACATAAACTCATGCAGTGTTTAAAGTATTTAAGAAACACACTTTTAC
>NW_013671707.1:25291-35421 GCF_000517525.1 Limulus polyphemus
GTAAAATAAATTTTCACACAAAAATTCACCTTTTAACTACTGTGATAGTGTAATTTTTGTATTGGAGAATGAATTTTATAATGCGACCAGAATGGAGCTTCTAGTTAATTGAGTATTTTCATTGTTTTATATGTACCCTAAGTAATCGAGTATTTTTCATTCTGTCTTGTGTATATATATATATCGTGACCAGCGTGTACCTTATTAGGTGTTAAATACACTCTTCTTGAACATCAAATTTCAAAACTTATAAAAATTTGATTTGAATTCTATTTCAATAAATCTTTAACTTGAAAATATTTTAGAATTGATATTTTGTTATCAGTAACATTTATTTACTGTGAACAATGCATTTATCATTTTTGTTTTGTTCATCCCGAAGCATACGTTTATATTTGCTACGAAGCTATCATCCTTTTCTTGTTTTTTAGGTTATTTCCCTTCTCTGTCAATAGCTTATTTTCTTATTAGTTTTTTAATTATGGATTCACTTTAGATAATTCTTAATACTACTTTATAGAGAGATATGCTATATTTAAATGATATTAGAGCCTTACTGTGTTACTACTCATGCTCTTTGTGACAGCCATGCATCTTGGCCCTACAGCATAGTTTCCATTACAAAATGTCCCATCACCAGGTTGTCATGTCAAAATACACCTTTACTCCCTTCATCCTTTCCATAATCCTCCTGGTGTATGAGAATGACAGTTTCCCAGTGCTAATTACACAGAAATACAAAGGTAGTGCATCTGAAGGTGTAAAGTCATGATAACCAGATGTCACTGTGTAGAACTACATGTAGACTGTTAACATTTGGATTAAGTATCAGGTTGTTTTGCTTTAATTCTTTAGTTGTCATCTACCTAACATTAAATCAAAAACAGGTAAGCATGGGATTGTCTGATTTAAAATGGTGATATACAATATTGATATAAAGGCTTGATTTATGGTTTTTGTTCTGTTAATCCATACAGCGGGATGATTCGATATCCATGTTGATATACAATATTGACATAAAGACTTGATTTATGGTTTTTGTTCTGTTAATCCGTACAGCGGGATGATTCGATATCCATGTTGATATACAATATTGACATAAAGACTTGATTTATGGTTTTTGTTCTGTTAATCCGTACAGCGGGATGATTCGATATCCATTTTGATATACAATATTGATATAAAGACTTGATTTATGGTTTTTGTTCTGTTAATCCGTACAGCGGGATGATTCGATATCCATGTTGATATACAATATTGATATAAAGACTTGATTTATGGTTTTTGTTCTGTTAATCCGTACAGCGGGATGATTCGATATCCATGTTGATATACAATATTGATATAAAGACTTGATTTATTTCTAGGAGGAAAGCTTAAGACAAAGAGGTTGTAGGTCAACTGTTGGAGGGGAAACCCACTCGTCGCTCAAGACCAGCCCTCGGTTAGCCCATCCCACTGGTAGCCCAACCACGAGTTGTCAAGAATCTCAACAGATTCAGCAGAACTATATAATATATATCGGCATCGTTTTTGGTGGCTATCTTTTGGGTCTTATCTTTGGCAAATTTTTGTTGTAGGTTACCAAAACAAGTAGCTGGCCCCTTGTTTGTTTGTTGTTTTTTTTTTTTATCTTGTTCCATTTATTAAATACTTGACTACAACCAGACTTCTAAAACTTTTCACTTGGGTCATGATCAGTTGTATTTTAGTACCAGTAGAATAGTATCTGACAGCTTTCTGAACCTAGAGGGAGAGGCAGTTCTCTGGAAAAAAATCGTTTAACAAAAACCAGTTAATTTGAAGAAGTAATAAATAATCTGGCTCCCAGGTGTCAGGCACTACTAATATATATCAGAAATAACGAGAAGATCTGGACCTTCCACACAAAAGTCTGCTATAACCACATTTGGGTCATGATCAGTTGTATTTTAGTACCAGTAGAATAGTATCTGACAGCTTTCTGAACCTAGAGGGAGAGGCAGTTCTCTTGAAAAAAATCGTTTAACAAAAACCAGTTAATTTGAAGAAGTAATAAATAATCTGGCTCCCAGGTGTCAGGCACTACAAATATATATATCAGAAATTACGAGAAGATCTGGACCTTCCACACAAAAGTCTGCTATAACCACGTTATCGTACTGTTGTACAATAAGAAACACCTCCTGTACTTTTGAGTTTTCTCGAGAGGTCCTTGTAAGAGCTTATACATTTTTTTTATATTATTTTCTTTATTCAACTTAAGTTTTGAAGTTAGAAGTATTTTTTGAGAGACAGACAAGAATATTTTGCACATTTTGGAAACAAGAAATTCATCTTCATAGGATGTAGATATCTTTTGTTTATGACAATAGCTTGTAATCTTCAAAAAAAAATGTGTTTCTTGATCTAACCAGGTTCTTTGAACTAAAAACATTAGATTTTTTTTAAGAGGATGGTGTGTGGTTTTCACCTTAAAACCTGAAGTGGCTAAAGAACTACAACACAGATAGTTTATTAAGACAGTGATAATAAGATATTATTCGCCAATGATTACAATATTTTGTTTTATTATTTCAATATAGAGTTCAGATTACTTGACTGTTTAACTATAAATTGTTAAGTACCCTCGATATTAAGCTGTTTTCCCAAATGTTTTGAAATAGTGTTTTTTTTTTAGTGCATTTTAATTTTGTTTTTGAGTTCAACCGAGTTTTATAGGGACTGTTGACCAAATGAGATTTATGCTTAATTTGTATTGATGTTCAACATATGTTCTGTAACTTTATTAGAATGTTTAAAGTGGAGGTTGTTAGAGACAGTTATAAGTTAGTTACTGGTAAGAACATAAAGTTGATCCATGTCTATATGAATCATGTCACGATGATGAAGTTGAAAAAAAAAAAAAGATAGACCTCTTGAAATTGCCTGTTAACTTCTTGTTTATTAAGAAGTACTATTATTGTAAATGTCCTAGTGTATCTTAGCAAAACTAAAACATTTAACTTAGATATATTGAATTTCTCGTATCGTATATACAATATGGGGTTAAAAGAATTGTTTAATGTTTTGTTGAACCTTTCCGTAGGCCACATAGAGCTAAAAGGTGGTTGTTTTAATCATGATACAAAAATAAAGTAATTTTTTATCTTCTAAGTGGTTTGTGGTTTCACAACCATTACGTAAATAGAAGTTAGGTGAAATACGAAACTCTCGTACACTTTACTTTTTCTATGAAGCTTTAAAGTATTTCGGATCCTTATTTTAGACAAGAGGGTACAACTAAAAGAGCACCACTTGGTAACTTTTATAGAATAGACTGTGAAATGCCTTAAGGGAAGATAGTTTCGATTTAGCCAACTACGGTATCAACAGCTTTTGTTAATTTGTCTTAATTAATGTGACGTTATGCAAGTTTACTGAATTAAGTGTTACCTTTCCACTTTTCAGTATAGCAACAAAACTTGAAACCTCGGGTAAGATACAGATGTACAAATTGTATAGGAATGATTGGATGTTAAGATTTTTAGCAATAAGTGTATTCTAAATTAATGCTATGTTTGTGCTAAATTGTTCATTTTCGGGCAGTCACTTTTGCAGAGCCTGTCTCGGTGAGAAATTAAAGACGGCCTGTTAACGAAGAAGGCTACAGAATCCTTTATTAATCCACTAAAATTTTGTACCATATTTGGATGCGTGCTGATATAACCATAACAAATATTGGTTAATAAAAAAAGTTAAGTTTTTAGTATAATTTCTTCCAATATTTCACCTGCTTGAAAGTTTATCTTAAATTTTTTTTTCACTGGTGTGTTAGTGTTCGAGCTGCACCATCGTCTTTGCTTACTTTACACATTTCGTGGATCGAAATATTACATTGCAGCATTCCTGAGGAATTTCTTATTTTTAGCTGGCTTTCCCAATTGGGAATACATTGCTAATCCGTATTCCTTTAGTTAGGTGAACGTATTGCACAGATTAAATAAAAAAAAACAACAATTAATGAGGAAATGAAACTTTACACTAGAGAGAATGTAATATTTGTGATAGTTTTCACTCGATTGAATGTAGTTTTCTTTCTATCCGTGTGTTTCCACTATGTTCATTGGTCAAAACTACTACTACTACAATAAATCCTTATCATCAACACAGGATATTGGAAGTTTACAAAATAGACTTCGGTCTTTTGGTAATTCTTTGTTCAACCGTTATTATTTATCTAAAATCAGAGTTTGTGTGATCTCGAAAGTTTCCTCATCGTGTTTAAAACACTGTTCTGTATTATATACGTGGTTGCTTACAAAGTATTTTTCTCTATCAAACTTTGGTTTTGAATTTTATTTAGTAGTTGGTGTTTGTTTGATATCATAAGGGTTTGCTTATATCGTGCATGGTCACCGTATACACATATAAACGATTTTAGGATTTCAGTACGAAACGTTGGAAAATTAAATTATTCAGCAAATCAAATTTCGCATTGTTATAAGATAAAATAATAAAAAAACAATAAAAAATTTCACGTGGATAACAAATCCAGTTCTTTTGAAATCGTTCACCTGCGGGATCGGGAAGAAATATTCGTTTGTATGGTTTTGGAACTTCAAAAACTATGTACCGTATGCAGCACGAACAAAATTCTGTTGGCGTTTGCTGATTATGTGTAGGAGGCTCAGTTGTGGTTGTCATAGTAATTATGTAGTCCAAACAACTTGGATCTAAAACATTTAGCATTGCAGTTTTTGTAAGTTGTTGCAAATGATTTTAACAATAGCATTTAACACAAAGTTGATTTGAGTGAGTGGGTTTGGTAAGCTTAAAATTTTTAGTTTCTTAGTCAGCATTTGTTTTCAAAAACAAAACTTGCAACAGACATACCTATCGTGGATGATTGTGGTTCGTTTCATACCTTTCAACGTGTTTGTTTTGGAAGGACTTAAAATCAAGTAAGATACAACTACAAGTGATTATCTGATGCTGATTGACCTTTGTCCTCAAAGCTGTAGGAGCTCCTACAACTACAAGTGATTATCTGTTGCTGATTGACCTTTGTCCTCAAAGCTGTAAGAACTCCTACAGCTACAAGTGATTATCTGATGCTGATTGACCTTTGTCCTCAAAGCTGTAGGAGCTCCTACAACTACAAGTGATTATCTGTTGCTGATTGACCTTTGTCCTCAAAGCTGTAGGAACTCCTACAACTACAAGTGATTATCTGATGCTCATTGACCTTTGGTAAGAATGTCAGTTAGACCAGTGCTGAGCCATAAAAATAGCCTGTTGATAAATTTTATAACAGTAACTTGAGTAAGAAATAATCCTTCAGTATTTCTGATATCTTGAACATTATAAAAGTTATATAATACACGTTAGTAGTACAGATATTGAAGTTGGAATTGTATGCTTTGTTTTACTTATTGTTTTGATTGAGAAAAGTTTTATGTCTCTTCGTTTGAATTACAAGGAATGTGGGTTTATCGAAATCATGTGAAACTGTTTGATCGGTAACCCGTCAGCATGCCAACGTGTTAAATCTGTTACAATTCTGTTGTTGTGTATACCAGATTTTTACCAATTGGTTCAGTAATTTGTTAAATAATTATCCTGGATATTTCTTACAAACCTTGTATGATACCTTCAACCTAAGTAAAATATTTTAATTTTTGATGACTTAAATATGTATAAGATTCCCATCACTGTTGAGGACACATTTTAACTTTGAGCTGCAATCAGAATGCGAATGAAAGCAAAGGAGATTGTAAGATGTATAGAGGGGAAGGGAGCTGGGACATACGGTTGGCTGTTACATGCAACTATCAAGTGTAAGTTTCATCTTGTATTTTAGACTAAACACACATACGTGAAACAATAACTGAAATAAGGCTATTGATCTAAAGTTGTGTATAATAAACAGGTTGGCAAGATCCATAAAAACTAGTTAAGCTGTTGCTATAGTTTACTTTGTACTATTAAAAGTCAAGATCCATACAAACCAGTTAAGCTGTTGCTATAGTTTACTTTGTACTATTAAAAGTCAAGATCCATACAAACCAGTTAAGCTGTTGCTATAGTTTACTTTGTACTATTAAAAGTCAAGATCCATACAAACCAGTTAAGCTGTTGCTAAAGTTTACTTTGTACTATTAAAAGTCAAGTTCCATACAAACCAGTTAAGCTGTTGCTATAGTTTACTTTGTACTATTAAAAGTCGAGTTGCATACAAACCAGTTAAGCTGTTGCTAAAGTTTACTTTGTACTATTAAAAGTCAAGTTACATACAAATTAGTTAAGCTGTTGCTAAAGTTTACTTTGTACTATTAAAAGTCAAGTTACATACAAATTAGTTAAGCTGTTGCTAAAGTTTACTTTGTACTATTAAAAGTCAAGTTCCATACAAACCAGTTAAGCTGTTGCTATAGTTTACTTTGTACTATTAAAAGTCAAGTTCCATACAAACCAGTTAAGCTGTTGCTAAAGTTTACTTTGTACTATTAAAAGTCAAGTTGCATACAAACCAGTTAAGCTGTTGCTAAAGTTTACTTTGTACTATTAAAAGTCAAGTTGCATACAAACCAGTTAAGCTGTTGCTATAGTTTACTTTGTACTATTAAAAGTCAAGTTCCATACAAACCAGTTAAGCTGTTGCTATAGTTTACTTTGTACTATTAAAAGTCAAGTTCCATACAAACCAGTTAAGCTGTTGCTATAGTTTACTTTGTACTATTAAAAGTCAAGTTCCATACAAATGTTTAAAACTTTAGTTTTAGTCAGTCCTTGTGATCATAACTGAGATATGATTGTATATCAATTCTGGTTTAAGTAAGGTTAGAGCCCTACCATTAGATCTGTTTTCTTCAGTCAACAGTTGTTGTGTTTTGTAACTCTTTATCAGTGAAACAAAAGATGTATGTAGTAAATTTTCAAAGAAATTAATTTTTTTTCTGACTTTGTTTTCTTGTGTTTAGTCTGACTCTAATTACGTCATTATAGATATGCAGTAATTCTTGTTAATAACCTAATTGTCTCTCTTCTATTTGGCATCAAAGGTCATGGTAGTGTAGAGACTACCTGACAGTGCCACCTGGTTTCATTCAACACAAATAATTATTTCATTTGCTTAGCACCACTCCCATCATCCTAAAATACTTCCTAGCTGTGAGATTGTATATTGTGGACATTATTATATTATTTTATTTTATTGACTAAGAACTTAAAAATGACAGTAATACAAGAAAATTGTTAGTCGATGTGTGTGTTGTTGATTTCTTGGTGACTTGTAATGGGGCCTTATATGGATTTGTGATAGTATTAATATCGTTTGATAGACCGGTAGGTAAGCTTAACTTGACGAGGTTTTACTTCTCGGGGGGAAAAGTAAAGGATCTGTGTGTGATTTTCTTGAACTCAGATTGTTGATTTACTTTGAACTTTTTTTTCCTTTCACTTTGTATCCTAAGTATGCTCCACGTGTTCTGATCAAGATAGTAACTATATATCTATATTGATATATTTACACTTACCTTTGTTGCAAGGATCTTTTAAATTTTCCTTAATTTGCAACGTTCGACGGTAACATTAATTTACAGTAAACTGATTTTTCTTGAGTGTACCAGAATATTCACAAGTTGAAAATGGTCTAAAGAGTGTAAGATGTAATTTTAGAAGACCTATCTGGTCGAGGAACTAATAAATAAGGATCAACGTTATCCTCTACAGTTATCGTCATCATAAGTATGTACATAAAGATCTATTAAAGCTGAAGAATTAATTGTTGTTTGAATCTGTTCTCACGAAAATTTGTGATATCCAAGAAGGGGCTAATGATAATTGGGGTGGGATGTAAAGGGTTGGCTAATAATGATTGGGGTATGATGTAAAAGGGTTAGCTAATAATGATTGGGGTGGGATGTAAAGGGTTGACTGTGTTTGAAAAAAGTATACAATAGCCCAAGAGAATTGTAATTTACTCTAAGAAGATTACATTTAAATCTTTGATAGAAATAATTGCCAATGGTATTTTATTTTGAATGTAAAGTTTTTAGAAGTGAAAAGGGGAAATAGATGACAGATTTTTCATGTAGTTATCAAAGTTTTTGTTCTTCTGGCAGCAAGAGTAAAGTAAAAGTGTGCAGTAAAGGCTTCGTATGTTGTAAGTGTTGACGGCACTTTTAAAAGTGCTCATTAAATTGATGCAGATTTCTGTTTCTAAGCTCGAAAGTGATTGATTTTTAAAGCGATAAAAACGTGGAATGTATTTCTGTGAGATAGCTCTACTTGGTACGTTATGATTTATATTGAATTAATACATTTTTTACATAATCATTTACCAGTTTTTATATACAACTAGTGGCATGTATTACAATAGGGTCCTTTATTAAAGAATGTTTCAAATGCTGTTGACCTTGTGTACTGAAATAAGAGGTTATTGGTGTACATTAATGTAGCTGACCTACAATAAACATGTTTATCAGCAGTAATTTAGCAGGTGTTGTATTAAAGGTGTGTTGTATGATACATTTACTGCTGTACATTAATGTAACAAATCCTGTAATAAAACTATGATATATGATGCAGTTATTGGCCAACCTTAATGTAACAAGTACCGTAATAAAGTATGTTAGTTACACAGTAACAAGTGTACATTAGTGTAGCAGAAGCTGTAATAAAATATATAACTTAGCAACAAGTGTACGTTACTGTAGCAGAAGCTGTAATAAAGTATGTTATATAACACAGCAACAAGTGTACATTAGTGTAACAGAAACTCTAATAAAAGTGTGCTATATAACACAGCAACAAGTGTACATTAGTGTAACAGAAGCTGTAATAAAATATATAACTTAGCAACAAGTGTACGTTACTGTAGCAGAAACTGTAATAAAGTATGTTATATAACACAGCAACAAGTTCACATTAGTGTAGCAGAAGCTGTAATAAAATATATAACTTAGCAACAAGTGTACGTTACTGTAGCAGAAACTGTAATAAAAGTATGTTATATAACACAGCAACAAGTGTACGTTAGTGTAGCAGGTTCTGTAATAAAAGTGTGTTATATAACACAGTAACAAGTTCACATTAGTGTAGCAGAAACTGTAATAAGTGTAGCAGACACTAATAAAAGTGTGTTATATAACACAGCAACGAGTGTACGTTAGTGTAGCAGGTTCTGTAATAAAAGTGTGTTATATAACACAGTAACAAGTGTACGCTAGTGTAGCAGGTTCTGTAATAAAAGTGTGTTATATAACACAGTAACAAGTTCACATTAGTGTAGCAGAAACTGTAATAAAAGTGTGTTATATAACACAGTAACAAGTTCACATTAGTGTAGCAGAAACTGTAATAAGTGTAGCAGACACTAATAAAAGTATGTTATATAACACAGCAACGAGTGTACGTTAGCGTAGCAGGTTCTGTAATAAAAGTGTTATATAACACAGCAACAAGTGTACGTTAGTGTAGCAGAAACTGTAATAAAAGTATGTTATATAACACAGCAACAAGTGTACGTTAGTGTAGCAGGTTCTGTAATAAAAGTGTGTTATATAACACAGTAACAAGTTCACATTAGTGTAGCAGAAACTGTAATAAGTGTAGCAGACACTAATAAAAGTATGTTATATAACACAGTAACAAGTTCACATTAGTGTAGCAGGTTCTGTAATAAAAGTGTGTTATATAACACAGTAACAAGTGTACGTTAGTGTAGCAGGTTCTGTAATAAAAGTGTGTTATATAACACAGTAACAAGTTCACGTTAGTGTAGCAGGTTCTGTAATAAAAGTGTGTTATATAACACAGTAACAAGTTCACATTAGTGTAGCAGAAACTGTAATAAGTGTAGCAGAAACTGTAATAAAAGTGTGTTATATAACACAGTAACAAGTGTACGTTAGTGTAGCAGGTTCTGTAATAAAAGTGTGTTATATAACACAGTAACAAGTTCACATTAGTGTAGCAGAAACTGTAATAAGTGTAGCAGACACTAATAAAAGTATGTTATATAACACAGCAACGAGTTCACATTAGTGTAGCAGAAACTGTAATAAAAGTGTGTTATATAACACAGCAACAAGTTCACATTAGTGTAGCAGAAACTGTAATAAAAGTGTGTTATATAACACAGCAACGAGTGTACGTTAGTGTAGCAG
>NW_013671707.1:36288-40345 GCF_000517525.1 Limulus polyphemus
ATAGATAGGCCTAAATAAAATGTTTTTAAATGTGTACCAGTTTACGTTGAATATTATTTATTATTTTAAATTAACTATTCACACGAATGCAAATGACAGGATAGAAGAAATTGATAAATGTGGGATTTATAAAATTCATTGTATCTGTGGTCAAAACTTACATTGGCCGAATGTGTAGAAATTTAGGATCACGGAACATAAAAACGCGGTAGAAAAATATGATCTAAATGAATTGGTATTAGCAGAACATTAACATCTCAGACTAACACAGTTGATAAAACAGGTAGAATTTAAAATAGAATTAAATATCAGAGAAACAATCGAAAAACAACAACAAGTTGGTACAGGTCTAGAAGCAATATAGTACTGGACAGATGTTTCGTAACTCTGGGTAGTTTAAGTCTAGATGGCGCTACAGAAACGTCAATAATTATGTGAGTTTTAGAGTCCCAATCATAACAAGTCTATGTTTTAATAACTATTTATTGTGTAATGATTTAATGTTGTATTCCTTTTAATTGTAAATATAGATGTTTTACACGGGTATGGTTTTGAATTATTTAAACGGAAACATACAAAAACAAAATACATCGTATATAATGATTGTGTTTCAAATATCAACTTCTTTATAATTTATTTGTAAGAAAATATAGATTATTCACAGAAAAAAAATTCTCTACAATCAAACTTAAATATATTGAATTCGACATTATTTTTGCCTTGCTTTTCACGTCATATCTTAATTAAACATTGGTAATATTAATTTTAGAAATATTAAAATAATTTTACAAGATGGTTCTGACAATTTGACGGCCGGTCAAATTATATTTCGTAGGGGAGTCATGAGGCACTGGTGTCATGTTTAAAGTGGTGTTCAGGTGACGTTACTGGTCCACTCCATATTACCGTGGGATTGGGTGACACCCAATGTTAAGTGGTGTTCAGGTGACGTCACTGGTCTACTCCATATTACCGCCGGTTGGGGTCACACCCAATGTTAAGTGGTGTTCAGGTGACGTTACTGGTCTACTCCATATTACCGCCGGTTGGGGTCACACCCAATGTTAAGAGGTGTACAGATTGTTTGTTTTTTGGTTTTTAGAACTGTCTCTAAAAGCTACGCAAGCATAGCCTTCTCTATCTTTAAACTGACAGACTAGAGGGAAGGCAGCTAATCTACAACACATACCGCCAACACTTGGGCTACTTTTACCTGATCGAATAGTGAGAATTGACCATCATTCCTGTAGTCCAACAAACCAAGAATACTCAAATACCCAGTGCGGGCACGTTAGTACAAAGCCACGCCCGGTCCTTAAGTGATGTCTAGATTGTTTAACGCCAAAATGTTTGTGTTTTCCATTAAGTCAACAGTTTGAAATGGTGAGTGTCATGCCGGGAAGCTCGGGACTGTCAGTAGTTACTTGGCTAAGAGGACAGGTGTGGCTTTAAACTGTGCTTTCGTGAAAGGAAAAATGTAATAACAGACACGAGAGATTTCATCTTGTAGCACTTGAGCTTGTGAGGCCACGTTTCTGGTAGTGTGCATCCACGTGTTTACAGAGAGGAGACACGCGTGGCAGGAAGTCACGTGCTGGGTATTTTACTTTCCTTCGACAGCTGCAGAGGAGGAACACGCTCTTCTTAAACGAAAGGTTTAGTTCACGGGATATTAGAGACAAACAATGTACAAACAGTTAAAAAAATCTACCCAATCCTCTTCGCGGTGTCCGTATATAATCCCATTACGTAACTTCTAACATAATTCTGATGAAAGTCGATCAAAATACGTCACGGAAGAGATGGTAGAATATTTATATGATCTTGTACCGTGACTGACACGAGGAGCCAGTTAAAATAGCCAATCACTGCTTTCAGGAACTAAAACGTTCTAGAACTTTTTTGTTTTCGTAAGTGGTGAAATTTTATATTTATAATGAGAATATAACGTATATATATATACTATCACGACTCTTTTATCTCGTGATAAACTTATAGTTCTTGTATTCTCCTACTTCACACAACTCTGTAAAACTCCCCTTCTCCTCCATGAAACAAACCAGAGGCTGAGTCGGTAGCCGTGTTGATGAAGTGTCTGGGGCTTAGCGTGAAAATTATTGATAAAATTCGGTCGTAACACTTGTAATCAGAAGTAACAAATCTTGATCAAGCTTCCTACTTAAACCCAAAATAATAAAAAAAGCTTATGATGCGTATTTAGCACAGCGCCCCTATATATTTATTAGTGTTGTTATTGTCTCAGTGTAACGCTACGCAACGGCTATTTGCACTTTATCCACTACAGGGAATCAAACCTCGAATTTTAGCGACGTAAGTCCGTAAAGTTTATGCTAACTTTAAACAACAACAACAACAAAAAAAAAACTATCCAGTGTTGGCGAGGCCCTTCGCCAATACCAGGACTCATTGAAGACGAAAAAGAGGTGTGACTGGCACATGAAGAGAATGAGGGCTACACAAGAAGTTGTTAGCAAAATACACGAAGCCGATGTCAAACGAAGGTGACGTTTGATGCTTAGCGTAGCAAGGGTACTTTTGTTAGCAATTATAAAGTATTAACACATCTCATCATTTAGGTATTTAAAATTATCATTATGTTTATACAGACATTATACTTTATCTTCTAATATTTTGTTTTTATTAATCTATTTTGACTCATTTGGTGAAGCTAATCAACTGACCTTTCACGAACTTTTAAAAAAATCAACTCAAACTAAAAGACGATAAGTTGTCGTTACTCAGGAAGGGGGGGGGGAGAAGGAGAAGCATCCAGAAAAATAAATAGCACTTTAAAAGATGAAGATGATCCTGCACGTGCTGAACACTTGCTGGGTATATATCACTGAATCACGTGCGGTTGACCTCAGCCACACGACGGTCCATGGACCCACTGGATTTAACAAATAAATGATTTAAATCTGGTAGGAGTCGCATGTCGTAAATCCTAGCTACTCTGTTGCAACTTTCAATCCCCCCCCCCTTTTTTTTTTTCTCTCCTTACGTATTGACTTTCATTCACACTTGGTTAAATCTTTGTCATTTGAACACGTTAACTACAGAGGCGCTTTTGTGACATTTTCAAGTCTACTGTTTGTATACATTATCTACGAAAAACATCACCGTACAGAGACAAAGTAAACATTTCTGTATCTTACCTGGTATTGACTATTCAACAAAAGCTGTTTGATTTACAAATCGTTCTACCCACTATTACATTCATGGCTGTGAAAGTTAAAGCAGTTCAGAAATGTTTGTATATAATTTAAAATCTCTTTGCTGTATCGCGCGTAAAAGCCAATGCGGAAGAAATATCACCGCGTAGTTTCCAGTTTCCTACATTATAATATAAAAAAGAAACAGCACATAGTTAGGAAATGTCCTTTTTCTTTTTTTTAAAAGAGATTATATGTTTCATGCCACCATAGCCTAGTGAAAATTTACCCGAGGTCTGCACATAGAATAAATCTCACATATTGCATACCTTTTCCATGTAGGTGACCTCGTGCATACCACCTGGTTGTACTTTAAGAACACACAAAAGGCAAAGAGATTTCATTTTGTAGCCTAGTGTTTAGTGCATTAAACTTTGATATTGAATATTATGATAAAATATTATAATATTATGATAAATATTATAATATTATGATAAAATATTATAATATTATGATAAAATATTATAATATTATGATAAAATATTATAATATTATGATAAAATATTATAATTTATTTTGACACCTTGTACTTTATTTACAAATATACGTAAACTACAGATTTTTTCCGCATTGCTCTTAATTTGTCCATTCAATATTTGCTTCCTAAGGCGATTTTAACAGATGGACATCTCTTTATCAGGAGCAAGGCCTACTTTTTATGTTTGTTTATTTGTTAACCCAGTTGCTCATATCCATGTATATCCGCTTAATTTCTTAGGCTTTCAAATAAATTGCACACAACTGTCTTTATCTTTTAAACCGTTGTTGCGTCAGCGAGTCACATGACCACGTGACGCAACGTTTCTAGAATTATCATGTACTTT